>NC_047033.1:7158460-7208531 GCF_902652985.1 Pecten maximus | reverse complement strand
CCCTATCTTACAGCCTCCTACAGTAACTACATCTATCATACATCCTCTTAAAGTAACAATCTATACCATACACTCTCTTACAGTAACAACCTCTATCATACAGCCTCTGATAGTAACAACCTCTATCATACATTCTCTTACAGTAACAACCTATATCATACATCCTCCAACAGTTGCAACCTCTATCATACCCCCCTCCCCCCCCCCCCCCCCCCCCCCCCCCCAACCCCCCAACCCCCACCCACCCCCCTTCCTACAGTAACATCCTCTATCATACAGCCTCTTACAGTAACAACCTCTATCATACAGCCTCTTACAGTAACAACATCTATCATACAGCCTCTTACAGTAACAACCTCTATCTTACAGCCTCCTACAGTAACTACATCTATCATACAGCCTCTTAAAGTAACAACCTATACCATACTCCCTCTTACAGTAACAACCTCTATCATACAGCCTCTGATAGTAACAACCTCTATCATACATCCTCTTACCGTAACAACCTCTATCATACATCCTCTTACAGTAACAACCTCTATCATACATCCTCTTACAGTAACAACCTCTATCTTACGGGAGCCTGAAGTTGGTTCCGAGTTCCGAGTTCCGAGTTCCGTTGAAGGAAAACGGAACTCGGAACTGGGACCAAAACCCGTAAAGCTTATAAATACCAACATTACCTTAAACGGAACTTGTTAAACGGAAATCGGAACCAGTTCCGAGTTCCGTTTTACTTAAACGGAACTCGGAACTCGGAACTCGGAACCAACTTCAGGCTCCCGATTTCATAATGTCAGTGAAAATGTATTTTTATAAAGTTGTCATTTTGAGCATCAAAGACATAACGTCGTAAATAAAAGAAGGTTATCTCGAAATTGTAATTCGCAACATAGTATACATTTCTTTTGATAAATATTTCCAAAACATCGTGTTTATTCATAAAACATAAAACGAATGAAAATGCACTTGCAGAGACACAATTATGAAGAAAAATGCCATAAAATTGCAAATTTCTCCCGTTATATAGTTTTGGATGCAAATTTCCATCACAAAATCGGATAGAGCTTTACTTGTTTCATATGTGTACCAAAAATCAGCTAATTCCATGTGGTGGAACGTTCTCATATCGCCGCCTGAATGTGGTTGTAAATTGAAAGAAAAAGGGAAATGAGTAACAACCTTGTCTGAAACCCTATTATATAGCTTATTATATACAAAATTTTATATTGAATATCAGAGCGGATATTTTCATGACAGTTTTATGATATCTAACGACTAAATAAACAGTATCGATATAAAGATTTACACTGAGGACACCCTGATACATGAATACTGTTCTATCTCAAGTTGTCCTCTTTTGAATGTTCTGATCGTGTTGCCTTGTACATTTATCCGTGTCTTCTTGTCTTTGTCTATACGTTTACGGAATCATTGACTCTATGCTAGCTGTTCTTGTCTCACTTTCCTTGTTTTATTGTCCCATCTCCAAAGCGTTGTGGCTCTGTCAGGGGTGGGACCCTGACTTGTCTCACTTTCTTTGTGCCTGCCGACCACGCCACATCGAATAGATAGATTATCCATATGAAATACTTTATTTTGTTCTAAGTAATCAATCAATTCTGCGCTTCTTGGAGGTATTAAATGTGATTTATTATATTGTCTTGTTATTTTGTGTAATTAGTTGTTCGGTATTTATCACACATTTTCGCATAATTGTACCAAACTACTAAGTATTAGCTGTTTACAACAATCATCGGTGGCTTGCTATTTTGTTACTTTATCGACGCTTCATAAACCAATCGTTATTGTTTCAAGATGGAGGGTAAATGTGTGGAAGGAGGCTGTCAACTATACTTCAAGAAACGTAGTGGCAATAAGAACAGAAGTGCACGCAATGTAAATAGTCCACAATATAAATGGCTCCTAGATACGCTGGTGCAACAAGGATTGATGTCAGCAAAGGAACAAGCACTTATTTGCCAGAAGTGCTACATGAAGTATCTTCGGAACAAAAATCAGCCTGAACCTGAACCCGAGCAGAACCAGGAAATAGAAGAAGACGACTCCCCGCCCCATATCCTGCCGTTGCTGACCCTTCATGATCTTTTGAATATATCATCTTCACAGAAAAAAATGCTGTCTTTGTCTTGTTACCTTTGCAATAAATGGAACAAAATCATCAGTCTTATCAAAACGTGAAAGACATCACCTGATCTATTCACACAAACTGTGGTGTCCCACCTCATTCCGCGTCTACTCCATTCACCTTATTGGTAACGACTTAGATCCGTCTACAGAGCTTGTCCTTGATGGTAGAGGTTCCTTGGAATCTCAGTTACCATCAAAATCGTCCGAAATCATTAATGACCTCTTAGAGGTGTCGCACGTACTTTCACAGAACCAGTCTGCGTTTGCAATAAACTTTTCTTCTCTTGATGACTCGGCATGCATGGCCTGGACAGGTTGGTCCAAAGATCAGTTCCTCGAACTCCACTCGCACTGTTCCCAATATCTTTCATCTGGTATATATACCAAGACTACACACGATGCTCTATTACTGTTCTGGGCAAAACTGAAAACCGACATTTCCTGGAGTCAGTGTTCTTCTCATTTTGGAATTTCCAAGTCAAGTGTGTCCAAAACTTTCCACTCCATAGGACAGGCATTAGACACATCGATAGTCCCACAATTTCTAGGTCCGGATCACTTGACAAGAGAACAGTTGCTCGGGCACAATACTGTCTTTTCAGAAGCATTTTTTGGAGATAAAGCCACTGCCATATTAGATGGCACCTATATTTATATCCAGGAAAGCTCCAACCACAAGCTTCATAGAATGTCCTACTGTGGCCAGAAGAAGAGAAACTATCTCAAATTAATGAGCATCGCCTTACCAGATGGCTACATTCTGGACACAGTAGGACCATTCACTGGCAGCGAAAATGATGCTACAATTACAAAAAAAAGTCTTGGACAAGCTAGTTACTTGGCTACAACCAGATGACAATGTTGTCGTTGATCGAGGTTTTAGAGATGTCCTACCAGTTCTCGAAGCCTCTGGCCTCAATGCTAGCATGCCGTCATACCTGAAACCCGGTTAAAGTCAACATTCTGACGTCCAAGCAATTCTTGACAGAACTATCACCAAATCGGGGTGGATTGTGGAATCCTATCATGGTCGTCTGAAACACTGGACGTTCTTCCGAACGCAATTGGTGTCTAACAGCTTTATCAATGTCATCCAGGCTTTGCTTCGAACCGTCACATCCTGTCTGAATGGTATTAGAGGACCGATCTACCAGAGATCTCCAGAGAGAGATGCCAAAGATAGGCTAATGACTGAACGTATGAAGGACCGTTTGACAACACCGAATGGTGTAACAAAATGGGCTTAAAATGGGGTTAAACTATAGTTAAAACAGAATATAAAATAGTAGCTATCAGAGACAGCAGAACATAGGTCAAAAGTCAAACAATGCTGGACTCAAGTAAACAACACCTGCGATCATCATGTTGGATGCATCGGCTGATAACAATGGGCGAGGCAGACAGCATCACGACTAGTGATGGATTATCAGGGGGTGGCTGAACTGAAGCTAGCAGATCGCTGTCCCGCAATATTGATAAGTACAACAATAAGAATTATATCGAAGAATCAAAAGAAAGGTTAGGGGGAAGTTGAATGCACCTGTTGTCATGCGCGCACGTGCCATTTAATTATATGTACAATGGGCGGTACCATCTCATGCATAGTTGATATTGGATAGATTGTTAAAGATACTTGGGAAGGATATATAGTCGGGACACGGGGGTCGGGAGATTAGAGACGAGAGAGACTTCAGGGAGAGAGAGGGAGAACCAGCGGGAAAGCAAGCTAGGCTTTCCGGGGCGGTTAAGACGGCCAGAGAATGGAAAGTACTACCTAGGATACCAATGTATATCATGTAACAACGCGAAGTAAAATAAAGGATTTCAATATTGTCGTACCCTAGTGTTGTGTTACACATGGGTACTGATTTTGGTGCCGTGACCAGGAATCGAACGGGTGACAATGTGGAAAGTTAAAAACTGAAAAGTGAAAAGATGGACAGACGGTGATCAACAGGATGCGAAATATTCTGCAAGGGTTCGGATTATGTCTCTCGCTCTCAGAAGGTGAGTTAATTGGGGGGATCTAGATCAACCAAAAATTCAAATTTAATTGGGGGATATCAATCAAAAAAAAAATGGCAGAACAAAATGTAGGAGTTCTGGTTGAGAATCTGACAGCCCAATTGGTCGGACTAACATCGGCAATCAATACACAGGGGATAGCTAGTTCGGTTTCAAGTTATGAGGGCGATCCAAAAAAAATCAAAGACTGGATTAGGTCTATAGATACATACGCGACACTCACTGGTATAAATTATGATAGGATACGATTGGTTGCATACCAATCAAGCAAAGGTCCAGTTGGGGACTTTATTAAACGGTTCTTAGAAGAGAACCCAGGGGGGACATGGGCTGAGCTCAAGGGGGAGCTGACAGCCCGGTTCGCGGAGATCAGTGACTCGCAGCATGCATTTATGCTGCTACGTAAGGTCAAACAAAAACCGGACGAAAGTGTCCAGGTTTTTGCAGAGCGCCTTCTTGCTCTGGCCGCTGAGGCCTATATAAACATGCAGGTAGGGAATCCAGCTGTCGAGCGACAGTTAATCGGATTCTTTGTTGATGGGTTGGATCACGACCACCTCAAGCTAAAGGTCATGAGGGACAACCCACAAACCTTTGGGGCGGCTGTAAATGTCGCCATGGCCGAGCAGAATTTAAGAAAAAAGGTTTGAGTTGAGATTAAATACACCAGGTAGAACTGGTAATAGGAGGGTAGAGCCCATGGACATTAGCCGGCCGGTAGTTGCTATGGAGGTAGACCAGACAAGAGGGGCTAGAACATGCTTCAATTGTGGGAAGTCACGGCATTTGGCGAGGGAGTGTCGACAAGGAAGGGAAAGGAGGGGGTCGAACACAGGCCGCCAGGAATGTTGGACCTGTGGGAATAGGGGACATTTTCAGCGGGACTGCTCCAGGAATGGGCAGAGAAAAAACTAGGTAGCTCTCCTTTGAAAGAAACCGCTGGGGGGAGCAAAGTTTGCAAAATACACTTAGCAGGGAATCCAAGTTCTTGTGTTTTTAAAATAGGGAAACAAAGATATAGGTCTTTGGTTGACTCAGGGGCAGAGGTCTCTTTGATACACAAACGGGTCTTGAAGCATTTACAACCAGCTCCAATTATTAAGAAACCAACAATCCAGTTACAATCTGTAAATGGACAACCCTTACCACTTGAGGGGTGTGCTGACATTACATTTAAGTTGGGAAATACTACGGTAACACAGTTGTTCCATATTGTCACAGATATGAATAGGAATTTTATCTTGGGCCGTGACTGGTTAATAAAAAACGGTGTGAGGTTATACTTCGATTTGGGGTCTCTCAAATTGGGGGACCAATACATCCCCTTAGAAGAAGACATTCACATCGCATCACTAGTACGCCTAGGGCAAAATGTTGTCCTTAAACCGCAAACAGCTACTCTGTGTCTTGGCAAGATGGGACCTGCCAGTCGTAGAACTGCAGAAACACTGCAGGTTAAATCTGTGGATTCAGGTTATCTCAGCACGGAACCCGGTCTCATGGTCGGTAATGTTATTACAAAAATGTCTAAACGAGGTAAAATTCCCGTTATGGTGGTCAACAATACTAACAAATGCTATAAATTAAGACGGGGATGTGTAATTGGGAGAGCGGAATCTATAAGTCAAGAAAACTTAGTGGAGACTCATAGCCATGTATCAAAATCAAACCTAGATACTAGAGGTAAGGATAGTTTGGGAGAAATTAAAGTGCCATCTGAACATAAGGGTGTTGTCACGGAGTTGATCGGCAAAAATAAAGACCTGTTCGTAGACGACGACAAGGACTTGAGTCATACTGACACCGTCACTATGAAAATAGACACGGGAGACAAAGGACCAATTAAACTGAAACCATACCGGACTCCATTACGGAAACGGGAAGTAGTTGACAAGGCTGTGGATGATATGTTAAACGCTAACATCATTAGAAGGTCGAAATCACCTTGGTCATTTCCTATTGTAATAGTGGATAAAAAGGATGGTACCAAACGTTTTTGTGTTGACTTTAGGCATCTTAACCAAATCACTAAGCCCTTTTCATATGCATTACCGCTAATAGATGATATTCTTGCCTTGCTCGGTCAAGCGAAATATTTTACAACTCTAGACCTAAAATCAGGCTATTGGCAGGTGCTTATGGACGAAAAAGACAAAGAAAAAACAGCGTTAGTTTGTCATAAAGGGTTGTTCGAATTCAATGTTATGCCATTTGGCCTGAGTAATGCTCCTGCAGTGTTCTCGGAACTAATGGCAATAGTACTTCAGGGCTTGGACAAAATGGCAATTGCTTATCTGGATGATATTTTGATTTTCTCATCCACTTTAGAGGACCACCTTAAACATATTAGTACTGTCCTTGATAGGCTCAGACAGCACAATCTTAGCTTAAAATTAAAAAAATGTTTCTTTGCCCAAACCGAAACCAAATATCTGGGGTTTACGATCAATAAAGATGGGGTTAAGCCAGACATGCAAAAAGTTGCAGCGATAAGGGGAATGGTTGCACCAGCAAGTGTACGTGAAGTAAGGGGTTGCATAGGGTGTGCTAGCTACTATCGCAGATTTATTCCGAATTTTTCTCACATTGCTGAGCCACTCACTTCCTTGACAAGAAAGTATGCTAAGTTTAAATGGACCCAGGAGTGTCAAAAAGCCTTTGAGTACTTAAAGGATAGTCTTACAGCAGTACCGTGTTTGGCCTACCCTGATATCAACCGTCCCTATGTTTTGTACACTGATGCTAGTGATAAATGTATTGGAGCTTGTCTTACGCAACCAGCAGTGAAAGGGGACCCGCTTATGCCAAACATTAGGAATGAAAAACCTATTTATTTCCTGTCACATAAGTTAAGTGATACCCAGAGTCGATGGTCTACAATCGAAAAAGAGGCATTTGCCATTCATTACTCCCTGCAAAAACTAGATCATTACTTACACAGTGCGGAATTTGTCATTCGTACGGACCACAAACCCCTTAAGTACATATTAAAGTCCCCCATGCAAAACCGCAAAATCCAACTGTGGGCTTTAGGAATAGCGGGATATAATTGTACAGTAGAGTATATCCCAGGGACGGAGAACACGTGTGCCGATCTTTTATCTAGGTCCCCGGGGCAAAGCGACAAGACAGACAGAACATACGAGAGTCCGGACATTACGGACAAAACTTTTGAAATAGCTGTACTTAACTCTAACCAATTCAATCCCAAAGACTTTGCTAGTTGTAGGATAGCACAAGAGGCCGACGCGAACAAGAATCGACCGACATGGCCAGACCTTAACATGAAATATGAACAATCAAAGGACGAGAACATTGTAGAAATAGTATCGAAATTACTAGGGAACAAGGACAAGGGGGCGCTACAAAAGAAATACATGTTAGTTGAGGGCGTGTTGTATTACATAACGAACCCAGACACTGAGGCTACACTCAGATTATACGTCCCTGATCACCTTCGATCTGAGGTAGTGACACAGTACCATGACGAAAATGGACACATGGGTATTGATAAAACATTTGAGGCAATCAAACAGAAATATTTCTGGCCAAATTTATACAAACAACTCTATCAATATATATCTGAATGTGTTCCTTGTCAGAAACGTAGTCTTCAGAAACAAAAGCCCCCTGTACAAGAAACGGATATACCTCCGTTCCCTTTTGCGAAAATAGGGTTAGATCTGTCCGGTCCCTATCCCAGGTCGCTATCAGGCAATAAATACATTGTTAGCTTTGTAGACTGGTACAGTGGTTGGCCTGAAGCTTTTGCAGTCCCTGACAAAAGTGCAGAGACTATTGCTCATATCCTAATTGAAGAAATATTCCCGCGTTATGGGGCGCCCTTGCAGATAGTCACAGATAATGGCACTGAGAACGAGAATAGGGTTATGAGGGAAACATTGGCAGCACTTAATATAAGTCATGTAACAACGGCATTTTATCATCCACAAAGTAATGCTAAGGTTGAACGGTTCCATCGTACCCTACATGACATTTTGTCGAAAAAGCTTGACAATGACATGACCGCATGGGATGTGTATTTAAACCAAACTCTAGCGGCAGTCCGATTCAATATCAGCGAATCTTCTAAATTTTCTCCATTTTTTCTGTTATACAATCGTGACGTGGTGTTACCTGTCGACAATTTATTAAAACCTCGAAGAAGGTATGTAGGGGAGGAACCCCATCAAATTGCGCTAGAGCAACAACACAAATCTTTTACATTGGTTCATAAAAACCTCAAAAAGGCCAAAAAGCGACAGGAACTATATGCCAACAAAAATACTAAGCCCATAGAATTCAAAGTTAGGGACCCTGTTTATTATCGGAATCATTTACGAAAGAATAAGCTAGAAAACAAATGGACACCCTATTATAGAGTTATTTCTCAAACTTCGCCCGTAAGTTTTATGGTTAAGAATCAACTGAATGGGACGGTCACTAAAGCACACGCCGAACATCTCCGACTTGCAAAAATTGACGAATGGGAGATACCGATAATGCCTGCAGGTCGTCCGACACGAAGGGCCAAATTGGTCGTCCCTCCAACCAATAGTGATGACGCTGATTCAAAGAGTTCAGACTCTAATATCCCACTGGCCAATATAGCGCGACGTTTCCGCAGAGAAAGGTCTTCCTCGGGGGAGGAGGATGACATTCCATTGATGGAATTGACAAAACGGTGGAAACAAAGACAAACACAGCGAACAAACGGACAATGTACACTGACCGACCGTTCTGACACCTCTGAGCCCGACTCGCCGGAAGAAATGGTACTCGACAGTGACGTCGCAAATGACACTTTACAGGACGATGAGTATATGTCTATCAATCAACTCGGTTTAACATTAGACTCAAATTTCCCAGATAAAACAAAAAAGGGTAAACGCGGAATAGCAATGGCAGAATCCTTGCTGAGTGTATTAGGTAAACTAATATAAGGTTTCAGTAAGTCATCAAATGATGCTTGTAAATAAAAAAAAATTCTGTTTGTTATTACAGATATTGGTGATAGTGAATAAATGTGAATTGGGATCTGTGGTCTGTCTCCTCAACAACAACAACAAAATGGCGCTAATACATACATTGACAATTGCCGTAGGTTTAGTTATCAATTGTGCGATACAAGTAAAAACCTCATTGGTCATACGGGAAAATGTTATCTTTAATCAAATAAATGAATTATCGTTCACTAGGTCCCGTTGGCTCGTAACGGCGGTAATCGACTTCGAAGCATTTGACAATTTTATCGTAAAACTCAATCATGATATAGCAGGTGCAATGCAGATAAACGATCGTGTACTAAAGCAATTTGCATCTCACACTAAAGACGAGTACCGCGAAACTTTAACAGCTCTCAAACACGAGCTAGAATATCTTAACGGAGTTCATCGTTCTGTAAAAGATGGTTTTGTTACTTATAAAACCATGAATACCAGGCATACGCGTAGCGTACTTCCGATAGTAGGAAAAGCGCTGAGCTTTTTGTTCGGTACTGTAACGGAAGATGACCTTGACGCCGTCACACAGGGTATAAGTACACGGGCAAAAAATCAAAGGGATATTGCACACGTTGTTTCCGAAAGCCTATCAATTATAAATGTCACAAGAGTCCAGGTATCTGAAAATAGGCAAGCAATCACGCAATTATCAGTAAACGTCCTTGAACTCGACGCCAAAATAGTAAATGTGTCGGCCACCTTAGAGAAACAATATCTTGAATTTGAACAATTTGTACAGGTGTACTTACAATTGAAGTCCGTCTGGGCCGAGCTTAAACAGCTTTGTGATGCTGGAATGTTTTATCTTGAAAATTTGAAGTTACAATTGAATATGTTGTCACTTGGACATTTGGCACCAAGTGTCATTCCTCCAAAACAGTTAAAATCATTGTTGCGCCAAATTGACGCGCATTTACCATCCCACTTCAAGTTGCCCTACGATTTTCGGGAAGAATTGTGGAATTTCTATAAGTCTCTAACGTGTACTACCATACTTGATGAAAGTAAAATAGTTGTTATTGTTAACGTCCCATTTCTCGATGCGGATGGTCGATATGACGTTTATGAAATTCATAATATTCCTTCACCAATGGTGGGGGCTAACCAACGTGAGCTTGCGGGGGAGCTTGAGGCACCTACTTTAGCCGTTAATATAGACCGTACTCGATTTTTATTGTTAAACGCGGATGAAAAGAGCCAATGCGGTAACTCACAGTTTAACTTCTGTACAGTTAAGAGCGCGATGTACCCGGTGAACATAAATAAATTATGTGTTGTGGCCCTGTTCTTGGATCATAAGAAAAATGTCAAGAAATATTGCGAAACAGTTGTAATTCCCGAATCGGTCTTACACCGAGCTATAAATATTGTTGAAGGGAAGTGGATTGTAGTAACGGACAGGGAGTTACAGTTTGCTGTAGTCTGTCCGCCTACCAATGCTGGGAACAATAAGATAATAGTCAAACCACCGATGGGCATCGTCGAGTTAAAGATGATGTGTTCTGCATCGAGTGATTATCTAATATTACCACCGTATTACTTCCAAGAAAGCAAATATAATCTTACAGAATCCACCAAGCTGTCCTACAATGATTCCTTTCTAAATATTAAACTATGGGAACCATTTAAAAGGGCTTTGCCATGGTATAAAGCCATTGAAATACCTAAAAGATTAAAAGAAATAGAACGAATCCCAATGAGCCATCTTATAAGCGAGATTAAAGGCTTGCGTGCAATACCTACGGGTAAGCAATGGTCAGTGTGGGTCTTTGTATGTATTGGGCTGTCAGTTATTGTAATAATTGGTGTATGTGCCATATTTTCTTGGAAAAGTGGATTAAGAGATAAGATATATGCATTATCGAGCAAGAGGTCAGATCCCAAGGTCACTAATTCACCCGACAGAGAGTTTGAGACGATGCCGGTGAACACGGGAAGCGCACGTAACGCTACAGGACAGGATGAAGTACCGTCCTCATCGTCACCGGTAAGGGACACGCCTGGTCCCTTACGATTTTATGGATCCGGAGAAACAAGTGAACTGTGGATGTCAAGGAATACCACACGGCTTTAATTGGACGGTATGAGGCTATACGAGCACGGACAGCTTAATTATATAGCCAGTATTGTGTACGTGATGTGTTGTATTGTAGAAAGTGCATTGACCTATGCACTACTTTAAAGTGTTGGACAGTATCCGTGCCACCTATATTCTGGATAAAGTATCCGGCAAGGATTGTAACTGTGAAGTTGAGGGAAACATTATATATGCTCCCCATAATCGCTGTGAATACGACCGTCATTGACTACAGTGACTCCTGTTATACATCATAACACAACAGGTGTACAACACAAATTTACCTGGTTGTAACATTTTTGTGTTAAGTAGCTATATGATGTGGATTATATAAACATGGTTATGAACTAATTATGACAACGGTGCATCGACATACTGCTGAAGGCGCCGAACACTTGAACAGCGGATGTGGATTAATTAATATGATAAACTGTGAACTGTGAATAATGAACAATTACTACGTATTGTGTAAATAATAAGTGGTTTTGTTATGACGAATGGATCATTGGTATTGTGAGCTGGGGACAAGAGACAGTTTTGACGGACATTGAGGTATCAACTGGAAATATTACCGGCAGGCGGAGGATTTGATGGTGTATAGTTATACGCAATACAATGGACTGTCTGGATTAGTGGAACTGTTCCTTACTATCTCGTGACTGTGTGGATCATTAAATATTTGACAGTGAGAGCTGAATGACATTACTGGATCCGATGAACTGTGTTAATTATAACAACTGTTATATATATCTCGTGACTATCTGGATCACCAACCTTGATATTGTGAACTGTTTGGAAAACTTCGATATTGTCGCAGACTATGTAGTTAGTTATCGTCGTGAACTGTGTTACTTATTATCGTGAACGCTGGATTGATAACAATTCAATATGTTCCGTTATTCGAGGAATGGATTATAATAATTATGTGTACTGGATATTAGCATAGGACACTGGAAGAAAAAAAATGAACATGGATTAAGTGATAGTGATAAGTTCAACATGTTAGGATGTTCTGGAAATGGATTATGATAATTATGTGTCATTTTGTTTATGGATTTCGGAATATTAGTTAATATTCTTGGCGGTGAAGGTATGTAACAAAATGGGCTTGAAATGGGGTTAAATAATAGTTAAAACAGAATATAAAATAGTAGCTATCAGAGACAGCAGAACATAGGTCAAAAGTCAAACAATGCTGGACTCAAGTAAACAACACCTGCGATCATCATGTTGGATGCATCGGCTGATAACAATGGGCGAGGCAGACAGCATCACGACTAGTGATGGATTATCAGGGGGTGGCTGAACTGAAGCTAGCAGATCGCTGTCCCGCAATATTGATAAGTACAACAATAAGAATTATATCGAAGAATCAAAAGCTCTATACTAGGCCCTCTTTTATTTCTAATATATGTTAATGATATCAACATTGGAATTCTTTCTGACATTAATTTATTTGCAGATGACACATCTCTCTCATCTGAAATTAATAACCGTGGCTCTATCGACAATCTAAATAACGACCTATCTACTCTATCAAGCTGGGCTAAACGATGGTTGATAACTTTTAATGCAGCTAAAACAGAACTAGTTTTATTCTCCAAAAAACGTGTCTTAAACTACCCCGATATTACACTCAATAATGTTCCTATTCAGCACTTCAACACGCATAAACACCTTGGCATATCATTATCTGGAGACTTGAGCTGGCAAGTGCATATCTGACATTGTTGCTAGGGCAAATAAAATACTAAACATGTTACAGTCATTAGCATACTTAATCCCTCGGGGCGGTTTAGTGAAACTCTATAAATCATTGGTTAGGTCTATTCTAGGATATGGCAGTATACTCTTTGATAATTGCAACCAATACGAATCCGACCTTATTGAAAGTGTCCAGCGAAGGGCAGCTCTAATTTGCACAGGAGGGTATAAAGTTACCAAATATACTAAACTTCTATCTGAACTAGGTTGGGAGTTACTTAGTGACAGAAGGAAAAATTCTCGATTAAAAATGATTTTCAAAATCAAACATAATATGGGTCCTTCATATTTAGAAAACATCTGTCCACTTCTCTGTCATCGCACACAAAATTACAACTTCAGAAATTCAAACACAATTCTACCTATTCCTTCCAGAAAGTCGTTCTATCACCAATCTTTCTTTCCCAGAACTATAAGAGACTGGAACAACCTACCTGAACATATTCGGAACAAACCAACGCTTGAATCTTTTTCACAAGCCCTATCACAACTCTCTACTCCAGTCTCAAATGATTTATATATTTATGGCCATGGGAAAGGAAAAATCAATCATTGTAGACTAAGAATGGGTCTTAGCGCCCTGAACAAACAAAGATTCTTATACCGATTAACACCCAATAAATATTGTGACGACTGTACGGATTCCCCCGAAGACGAAAAACATTTCTTTTTTACCTGTCCAAAATATAACAACTTGCGTATGAAATTGTTAAGAAAAACTTGCAACGAATTGGCTCCAAATGTAAATCCAGATCTCATTGTAAATCTTATACCTGATCTCCTTTTAAACATTATATTGCATGGCTCTGACAACAATACCGATTCCTCAAACAAAAATATTTTTGACTTTGTATTTGAATATATTGTTGATTCAAAAAGGTTCTAATTTCATCTTTAACACACACCCCTCCCCCCCCCCCCCCCCCCCCCCCCCCCCCCCCCCCCCCTTCCCACACCTTCACTCTCTTTGCTTTACCACTTTCCCTCTATCCTCATCCTTCCTCTCCACCTCATCTTCTTTATGTTATGGAATGTATGTGTGCGTGAGAGAGCGTGTTATGATTACGTCTTGTACATACTGTATTGTTTTATGTGTTGAGGAGAGCATCTCGTAGCCCTAGGGCTGTTTGTGATCCTCATTAAACAAATAAAGAATTAGAACAAAAGAAAGGTTAGGGGGAAGTTGAATGCACCTGTTGTCATGCGCGCACGTGCCATTTAATTATATGTACAATGGGCGGTACCATCTCATGAATAGTTGATATTGGATAGATTGTTAAAGATACTTGGGAAGGATATATAGTCGGGACACGGGGGTCGGGAGATTAGAGACGAGAGAGACTTCAGGAAGAGAGAGGGAGAACCAGCGGGGAAGCAAGCTGGGCTTTCCGGGGCGGTTAAGACGGCCAGAGAATGGAAAGTACTACTTAGGATACCAATGTATATCATGTAACAACGCGAAGTAAAATAAAGGATTTCAATATTGTCGTACCCTAGTGTTGTGTTACAATGGTTCAGCTCAGAGAGTCAAGACAGATCCGGATCTATCTAGACGGGCAAGGTCCGAGTTTGTCGAGATGGATGCAACTTCCGTACTGCTTCCCGGTCTCGATCTCGATTACTTGAGAACCGTTACGTGTGGAACGTATCAGATATCTCTGGCTCCTGGTTACATCGCCGAACATTTAAGTGATGACGGAGACTATGAGGTGTGGCTTTACCAGCACTCCCCAGACCTTCTCCGATGTCAAATACATTCTCGACACAAAAGCCAAACGAAATATAACGTTTGGATACGGTTCACCGTTTCACCCGATGATGAGGCCCCAATAAAGGACTATACATGTTTAATAATAATTCAGAGTCCAATAAGAATAAATACAAACATATGAGGAATAAAGTAAATAATATGATAAAGAGGGCTAAAGAAATATTTTATGAAAACATTAACACAGTTATAGACAATAATAATAACCACCCAAAAGTGTATTGGAAACTTCTGGGAAACCTTGTCAGAGGTAAAAAAAAAAAAACACAGATATTTCTCCCCTACATGATAGTACTACAAATGAAATTATATATGACAACAATAGGAAATGTGAACTGTTGAATAATTATTTTAGCTCTGTGTGTACTCAGTTAGAAAATGTCATAGATAAAGAATTACTCTTTTTTGAAAAGAGGACAGATTCTATTTTATCAGAAATACATATAGTTTCCAGTGAAGTTGAAGACATTATAAAAATTCTAGATGTTAAAAAAGCGTCAGGTCCTGACCGTATTAGCCACAGAATGCTACAATTACTCTCAAGTGAAATTTCTATACCACTTTCTTTTATATTCAATTATTCTTTGTCATCTTGTATATTTCCTGAGAGCTGGGAAATTTCTCATGTAATGCCTATATTTAAGGCCAATGATGCAAGCATTGTCTCCAATTACAGACCTATCTCGCTGCTAAGTTGTATAGGTAAACTTTTTGAGCGTGTAGTATACAAGCATATCTACATTTTTTTAATCGAAAACGACCTTATTTATAAGTATCAGTCTGGATTCCTACCAAATCACTCCACAACACATCAACTTATTGAAATATATCATTCAGTCATTTCTTCCTTAGAAAATTATAAACATTCTATCTTATTTTTTTTGTGATTTTTCTAAGGCATTTGACCGCGTGTGTCACAGAGGCCTCTTACATAAACTCGACATTTATGGTATCTCTGGACCTCTTCTTCGTTGGGTGGCTAGTTATCTTTCAAAAAGAAAACAAGCTGTATTTATCAATGATTCACTTTCCCCTCTTAAGCCTATAAATGCTGGTGTCCCCCAAGGGTCAGTTCTTGATCCACTTTTCTTTCTACTATACATAAATGATATTTCCTGTAATCTTTCATCTCTATCTAGGCTTTTCGCTGACGATACTTCTCTATCCTTCGCGTCATATGACCTCAACCTTATTGAGACGGAGGCTAAACGCGACTTATTAAAACTTGAAATTTGGTCCAATGAATGGCTAATGTCCTTTAATCCTAATAAAACCGAGGCCTTCGTAATATCAACTAGACAACTTCCTTTTGTTCCGTCCTGTGCATTCGACAATACCCCGATTGAAATAACAAACCACCATAAACGCCTAGGAGTCATTCTTTCTGATGATTGTAAGTGGAACGTACATGTAGAATCTATAGTCAGTAACGTAACTAAATATATAGCCACCCTCCGTAAATTAAAACTTATCTTAAACAGGAACACATTAGAAAAAATGTACCTTACTTATATAGGACCATTACTTGAATATGCATGTGAAGTATGGGACAACTGCGGTACAACAAACTCATTGTTATTAGAAAAGATAAATCTAGAGGCCGCAAGAATAGTAACAGGGCTGCCCATATTCACAAAAAAAGAGTTCTTATATCTGGAAACCGGTTGGTTACCCCTTTCGAAGAGAAGAGATGCTCGGAAACTTTCCGTATTCTATTCTATAGTAAATAATCTGGCACCTACTTTTCTTATCGACCTACTACCAATTTATATTGGCAACATAGCTCCTTATAATTTACGAAATGCAAATTTATTTAGGGAACAACACTTTCGTCGACAACTATCAAAAAACTCCTTCTTTCCTTCTACTTCAAAACTTTTGAATGACTTACATAACACTATCAGAAACTCGCCTACTTTAAGTTCCTTCAAATCTAATCTAAAAAAAAATCTATGACAGTGAACAATATATATGACAAGCATTTTATCAGTTATGGTCCTCGAAAACTAAATATTCTAAATAACAGAATAAGAAATCGAGCAAGTGCACTAAGCTATGATCTTTTTAGAGCCAATCTCGTTGATTCACCTGCTTGTCAATGTGGACATCCCTGTGAAGATTCCAATCATTTTTTCCTTAACTGTCCCCTGTACAACAACGTAAGAGGAACTCTTATTGCTGATTTAACCTGGTACGGTCCTGTTAATGTAAATATACTTTGCAATGGTGACACGAATATCTCCTCCACTGACAATATAAAAATCGCCAAAGTTGTGCAAAACTTTTTGAGAAGGTCGGGAAGATTCGACTAAACATCACTTCCTAACCCCCCCCCCCCCCCCCCCCCCCCCCCCCCCCCCCCCCCCCCCCCCCCCCCCCCCCCTTCTTTTCATACTTTTTTCCTATAATAAAAAACTTAATCCAAAATGCTCCATTTATCCATATAATATAAAAATGTTTTTTTCTTCTAATCGATTAAGTATATTTGAATTCATTCCAAACATGTATATGTCGTGATCTTTCCCGTTGCAGTCATTTAACTTTATATGTACCTATCTCCTCCGTATATATATATATATATTTTTTCGTTTCTTTATCGAATTTCTGAATATTTGTATATGCCATCATGTGACTATGTTATTGTTAAATATTTTGTTATTATTATGGGAGAAGTCGTCTATAAGTTGGAAAAACTTGCTGACTAATCCCTTTGTCATTATTATATGTCAATAAAATATGTTTAAACTAAACATGTATATTTCATCATTACGTATACCGTAGTTATATTCAATATTTATTATGATATATATTTCTTAGTTCTTACATATAACAATAGTAATTTGTATAAAGTATTTAGATATATTTTTTCTCAGTTACATGTATATTTCATCATTACGTATACATTTCTGAGTTTCTGCGAGATATATTTCATAAGTATGCTATACCTTTTATACATAGTTAATTAATTTGTATAAAGTATTTAGATATATTTTTTTCTAAGTTATATTCAATATTTATTATGATATATATTGCTTAGTTCTTACATATACCAATAGCAATTCCGGTGTTATGTTCGATATTTTATTTTGCAACTTGAAGTATCATGGCGGATCACGGAGACAACTCCGAGCAGTATGATATCAGAATATGCGAATTAAAGATTTCTAGATTAGACGGTAGGTTAAGACATTGCAAAATTGTATTAGTAATGTTTAATTATACAAACTATTACTTCAAAGTTAAACAATATCCGCTATTTGTAGCATTTTCGAGGTTCACTGTTCACATTACGAGCAATGGGAGGGAATCGTAGCTCTGACGACGACCATCTGTCAGAAATTTGTCCGTCCGTCGTCCAGACCTACGTTATCGTAGCTACGCGTGATGTAGTGTGTCGCCATTAATCTTGACCATAAGTGAAATGTTTTATCCTTTACTCTCCTCTCTTCTCTTTACTTTCCTTTATCCTACTGGTGGGTACAATTACAACTTATTTTTGTCACACACATGTATTGTTGACTATGGATGATCTAAGTATTTTATCGGCCAACTGTCAGGGGCTGGTTGATCTTATTAAAAGAAAAGACATTTTTTTCTCATTTAAGAGAGAAAAAAAATATAGAATATTTTGTTTACAAGATACTCATTTTATTAAGGAAAATGAAAACATTATTCGTAATGAATGGGGATATGAATGTTATTTTAATTCTTTTAAATCAAATGCGAGGGGCGTTGCAATCTTATTTAACAATAATTTTGAATGTAAAGTTAAGAAAGAGAAAAACAATTTGACAGGTAATTTTTTAGCTATTGATGTTGAACTGAACGACATAAATATAACATCAATTACACTACAATAATGTATATGGTCCAAACTCAGATGAACCTGATTTTTATAACAATGTTGCTGAAACTATAGACAGCTTTGGGAATGATAGAGTAATTATTTGCGGGGATTTTAATCTTGTAATCAACCCTGATATCGATTATGATAAAAGTTACGAACATATAAATAATGCAAAAGCCAGGGACAAAGTTTTGGAGGTCATTGACAATTATAGTCTAGTTGATATTTTTACAGAGTTTCACCCAGATCTGGTAAGGTACACATGGAGAAAATCAAACCCACTTAAACAATCGAGATTGGATTTCTAATTTCTGAAATTTATTAACTTGTGTAAATGATTCAACAATAGAAACAGGATATCGTTCGGATCACTCCTTTCCAAAAATAACAGTAAAATTTCATGAGTTTAAAAAAGGTAAAGGATTGTGGAAGTTCAACAATTCTCTATTGTGTGATACAGAATATATAGAGGTAATCAAGAATATAATTAAAGAAACAAAAATGCAATATTGTCTTCCAGTTTATAATACAGTCAATATCAATACTGGACTCAGAATTACAGTTTAATATAGATGATCAATTATGTCTTGAAATTTTATTAATGAATATAAGAGGCAAAACCATATCGCATGCAGCTTATAAAAAGAAAGTTCAAAACATTAAAGAAAATAGGCTCAAAAAGTCTATAGAAGAATCGGAAAAGCAAGATGTTATTAATATAGCTGAAATAGATAGCAAGAAGAAAGAGTTGGAGGAAATTAGATTTAAAAAGATTCAGGGAAGCATAATAAGATCCAGGGCTAGATGGGAAGAGGAAGGAGAAAAACCTACGAATTATTTGTTTAGCCTTGAAAATAGGAATTTCACATCAAAAATTATTCCAAAAATACAACTTGATGATGGTAGTTGGGTCACAAAGCAAAAAGATATCTTAAATGAAATTAAGTGTTTTTATGAAAACCTGTATGATTCTAATGACAATTTAGTAGATGTTGATATTGAAACCTTTCTTGATTTTGAAAATATCCCAAAACTTAATAACCTTGACTCCAGTAAATTAGAAGGGTTGATATCTATTGAAGAAGCTACTAAAACATTAACAAATATGAAAAGTAAAAAAAGTCCAGGGTCCGATGGCTATACAGCAGAATGTTTTTAACATTTTTGGAAAGAGCTTTGTCATTTTGTTGTTCGATTTATAAATTATGGGTACATTAAAGGGGAATCATCAGTTACACAATGTCATGGTATAATCACTTGCATTCCTAAAAAAGACAAACCTCGTCAGTTTATTAAGAACTGGAGGCCTATAACATTATTGAATATTGTTTATAAAATAGCATCAGGGGCAATAGCAAACAGAATAAAATCTGTACTTGATAAAATTATTAGTAAAGATCAGACAGGATTTCTTGCTGGTAGATATATAGGTGAAATCACAAGACTTTTATATGATGTTATGCAGTTTACAGAAGATAATAATATTCCTGGTATGGTTCTAATGGTAGATTTTGAAAAAGCCTTTGACTCGGTATCCTGGAAATTTATTGAAAAGGTATCATTAGTTTTTTTTGGCTTTGGGAATGATATAACTAACTGGGTAAAACTGTTTCATAGTAACATAGGGACATCTGTAAATCAAGGGGGGAATCTTTCTTCGTTTTTTGATATAAAAAGGGGATGTAGACAAGGTGACCCAATAGCGCCATACATTTTTATTTTATGTGCAGAAACTCTTGCTATTCGATTTAGAAATAACACAAAAATAAAGGGTATTGAAGTAGATAACATACATGTTCTTTTATCTCAGTATGCAGATGATACTTACCTGACACTAGATGGCACTGAACAATCCTTACGAGAGTCGATAAATGAACTACAAACATTTGCAAATATTTTTGGTCTAAAGATCAATATTGATAAAACAGAAGTTGTTTGGATTGGGAGTAAAAAGCATAGTCAAGACACATTTTTACCAGAACTTAATCTAAAATGGGGGAGAGACAAATTTTATTTATTAGGAATTAATTTTAGTGTCAATTTACATGAAATGATTAAGATGAATTTTGACAAGAAAATAGTAAAATTAAAAAGTCTGATTAAAACTTGGAGTAGGAGAAATCAAACTCCAATTGGGAAAGTTCATTTGATTAAATCATTAATGATTTCACAGTTTAATCACTTATGTATTTCCCTTCCAAATCCAGATGAAAAAAACACTCAAGGTAATAAACTCTATTTTATATGAATTTTTATGGCACAGTAAGGTTGATAAAGTTAAAAGAGATGTTATTGTACAAGATTATGCTCATGGTGGTTTAAAAATGATCAATATTAATAATTTTGTTGATGCTCTAAAAGTAAGTTGGATTAAGAGATTGTATCAGTCTCCAAGGCGATGGGAAGTCTTGTTGGTGAAATTAGTTAACTTGGATAGACTGCTAAATATTGGTGGTAATTATATTAAATTATGTGAAGAAAACTGTAATAATATCTTCTGTAGAGATGTTCTTAGGGCTTGGTATAGATTAGATAGCTCCAATAATATGAAAGTAATTAAAGGTAAGTCACTCTTGCAAACACTTGTATGGTACAACAGTAGTATAACCATCAGTGGTAAATCTGTATTCTATCGACAGTGGTATGCAAAAGGTGTTTACTTAATAGGAGACTTTTTCAAAGATTATAGTACAAAAACATTATTTTTGTATGATGAATTTATAAACAAATATAATATAATGGATTAGTTACAGCAATTAGGAGATGTTTACAAGACTATCAAAATGAAGAGGAGTACAACATGGCCCGCCCAGTTCTACCTGTCAACATTGCTATCTTCTTATAAAAGACCAAAGGTTCTAAATTATTCTATGAATTGTTAAACAGTAAAAAAAAATTTAACAGCCAAGGGCAAGGAAAAGTGCGGTGTAGTTTTTAATTTCAATGATAAAGATTGGCTAATTATATATGTACTGCCTTTTCAAAGTACTAAAAATTCGAAACTACAATGGCTTCAATTTAGAATCTCACATCATTTCTTAACCACAAACTCATTTCTTTTTAAAGCCAAGCTAGTAGATAGTCCTCTCTGTAATTTGTGCAACTCTGAGAGGGAAACCATTGAACATCTATTTTGGGAATGTGATCAAGTCCAAAATCTTATTCAGAGTCTTGATCTATTGTTGGAAGCTCTATTCATACCTTTTACATTAAATAAACAGACATTGCTTTTTGGTAAGTTCAGTGATAACAATTCTGTATTATACAAAGTTGATAATCAAATAACTTTGCTAATTAAACAATATATTACCAGAATGAGATGCCTTCACAAGACCCTGACTACTAATGCTCTGATTTACTCTTTATTTGATCATTACAAAGTTCAGAAATATATTTCTTGTAGTAAAGGGGAGAGGGCAAGAGACATGTTTGCAAATGAGTGGAAGAAGTGGGAAAAATTAATGCAAATTTTATAATGATATAATGTATGTAAAATCAGAGATAATGGATAATCCATTATTTATATGCCCTTGGTAAAAATAAAATTGTTCTTGTTTATCACTGACATTATAATTTTCAGATCAACAGTTTAAAGTACCTGCATCCATCATATTCTTTTCTTCCTTCTCTGCATTCCTTTCATACTCTTTACCAATCTTGGTTATAATTTAATTTAAACATTGATGTAGTTAGTACAACTCTCTCTCTCTCTCTCTCTCTCTCTCTCTCTCTCTCTCTCTCTCTCTCTCTCTCTCTCTCTCTCTCTCTCTCTCTCTCTCTCTCTCTCTCTCTCTCTCTCTGATGAAGACATATATGAGGATGAGGATTTATTTTGATGATATGATTATATTGATGCTTGGATAGATGATGTATGAATGTGAGGTGACTGATGATGATACATGTATATGAAGATGAGGAGAATGATGAGGATAATACTGTCACCGAATATGAATGAGATGAGTCAGTTGGAATAAAAGTGTCTTTTATGTATAATTGTATATTAAATGCCTTCAAAAATAAAAATAAAATATAAATAAATATTTTCTCGTTTACGGAAAGTGCCGACGGTTCCCGATTGCACATACATACTGCCAAGAGCCCCGTTCGATTTGCACTCTTCTAAGAAGAGAAGCTTTCTAAGAAGATCGTATTCCGTTATACATGTATGTAAATCGAGTAAACCGGGAGAATAAAACAAAAAATAAGCAAGTTTTTAAGTTTTCTCAAACACGATGACACAAACATGTGCATGTATGTGTTATAAATCCTTCTCTAGTGAAACTCATCACTCGCATACTTAAAACATGGTCGCCGCCATCTTGGAAGATAAATCTTCCAGCTTCGAGACGGAAGAGGTAGAAGATCTTCCAGAAGCAGAAGAGCTTCAAATCGAGTGACCGGAAGATATATTCTAGAATGAGAAGAGTGCAAATCGAACGGGGCTCTGCTTTCATCTTCCTCGCCATTGTTTATTGATGCTGAAGAATAAAATCGTTCGTTTTCAATTTTACCTTTTGATATTTACGTATGTATGTCAAGCATTTATGAATTTATCAAGCATTTGATAATGAAACATAAAAATACATCACCTCACCTGCCACATCCATCATTGGTTTCCAAGAAGGAAGCTATTCCGTAACGTTGTATAGGAGAAGTTTTAGCATGGCTTATATGCCTCGAAGGTTCGTTGTCAACGTCATTGTTGTCGTTTTGAAAAAAAATGAAATGGAAAATCAATGGATTTTATACATAAATGTTGTCCTTTTTGTTTTCTAATGATTGCTATCATTAGGAATAATATGACAAAAAGAAACTATTAGGGGGCCGGCCCTCTACATGATTAATACCAACAACCTGGCGTTAAATTAACATACCTTTTACAAAATAATACACTGATTAATGACACGGAAAGTGTATTTGTTCTTAAAATTAAGGTAGAGAGACGTCATGATCAATATTTCTTGACTGACGAACGTTTCATATTGATGGTAGTTTATTTTTTAATTGAAAACGTCCATTACTCTGGTATGTCTCCGCCAAGGGACATAACACATAGACTTTTATTAAGTGGCGAGGCTCAAGTGGGGTATTAGGGAGAAGGGAGAAGAACGTTGTTAGGTATTTTACAATAAGAAAAAGATATTTGATATTAGCACCTTTCAAAGTAAATTGGGCGTTTTATACAGTAGAGTCATCAGTTAAATCAACTGCATCATACTGCTTTGTGTGAAAACTTAAAAGGCAACATGGGAAAGTAAAATAACTTGAAAGAAATATCAAAATCTATATAAGGATGGGCAATTGTCTAAAATTTTAATCAGTAAGTTTTATAATTTGGCTGTTGCCTTTCAAGTAAAGCATCAATCAATTCCTTATATTCTGCCGTGTGTCACTTTTGAAATAAATAACGGCTGACCTCGGTGACTAAAGTCAACAAGGATCGTCTACCAACTGGGATACCAAAGACACAAAACAAAAGACGTATAAATACAAACTAAGAGTAAGACAATGGACAGCAAAGTAACATTAATTAAACTACATTATACAGAGAGAAATGGTATGGTGGTATGGTATGGTGGTATGGTGGTATGGTATGGTGGTATGGTGGTATGGTATGGTGGTATGGTATGGTGGTATGGTGGTATGGTATGGTGGTATGGTGGTATGGTATGGTGGTATGGTGGTATGGTATGGTGGTATGGCATAATGGCATAATGGTATGGTGGTATGGTGGTATGGTATGGTGGTATGGTGGTATGGTATGGTGGTATGGCATAATGGTATGGTTGTATGGTGGTATTGTGGTGTGGTATGGTGGTATGGCATGGTGGTATGGTGGTGTGGTATAGTGGTATCGTGGTATGGTGGTGTGGTATGGTGGTATGGTATGGTGGTATGGTGGTATGGTATGGTGGTATGGTGGTATGGTATGGTGGTATGGTGGTATGGTATGGTGGTATGGTATGGTGGTATGGTGGTATGGTATGGTGGTATGGTGGTATGGTATGGTGGTATGGTGGTATGGTATGGTGGTATGGTGGTATGGTGGTATGGTGGTATGGTATGGTGGTATGGTATGGTGGCATGGTGGCATGGTATGGTGGTATGATGGTATGGTGGCATGGTGGCATGGTGGTGTGGTATGGTGGTATGGTGGTTTGGTATGGTGGTGTGGTATGGTGGTGTGGTATGGTGGTATGGTATAGTGGTATCGTGGTGTGGTATGGTGGTATGGTGGCATGGTGGTATGGTGGCATGGTGGTATGGTATGGTGGTATGGTGGCATGGTGGCATGGTGGTATGGTGGTATGGTATGGTGGTATGGTGGCATGGTGGCATGGTGGTATGGTGGCGTGGTATGGTGGTATAGCATGGTGGTATGGTGGCATGGTGGCATGGTGGTATGGCATGGTGGTGTGGTGGTATGGTGGCATGGTGGCATGGTGGTATGGTGGCATGGTGGTATGGTATGGTGGTATGGTGGCATGGTGGTATGGTATGGTGGTATGGTGGTATGGTGGCGTGGTATGGTGGTATGGTATAGTGGTATCGTGGTGTGGTATGGTGGTATGATGGTATGATGGTATGGTGGTATGGTGGCATGGTGGTATGGTATGGTGGTATGGTATGGTATGGTTGCATGGTGGTATGGTGGTATGGTGGTCCGACCATGTGGGTTTTCCCCGGGTACTTCGGTTTCCTCTCTCCGTAAAAACCCTGCTCGAGCTCGTGTGTTTCCATCAATGACAATGACAATTGTTTATTCTCATAAACAGTATAGTGCAGAGAATATGGACATTAACAAATGGATAACATTGAGACACGGTAAAACATGATGGACATCAGTATTGTGAATTAATTATCTCATGTATATCAATAATACATGTAGCCAATGAAATAAAGTTATTTTGAGCTACGTAATTGAACAATGTATGAAATTTAAATGTATTTGGTATATCATGAATAATGAAATTTCGATTGCATCAGTTCAACATGAAATGTTTCGTATTCATATACATATTTTTATCGCGAGATGTCAATTGATATGATCCACAATCATATAATATTTGGAACATGTAGGATTCTATGGCAGGTCGTTGGGATTTTTACCCATTTAGTTAAGATGTTTTTATTTAAATAAGAGATATATATTTATTGACAAACAACGCAATCTGTATTCGAATCAGAGATATGTGTATCTAAAATATAGATATCTGTTTTTATGTATTAAATAGAGATATTTAAATAAAAGATATCTCTAATTATTGAATAAATTAAAATAGAGATATCTGAATTAAAGATAGAAAAATCTAAAATTTCAAATATATTTCACGGCAGGGGCTAATGTTTTGATATTTTTCACGAGTGCGAAGCTGGAGTGAAAAATATCGAAATACCGTATTAGCCACACGATCAATATATTCAGTGTTACTGAAGACACTGTTAGATATTCTGTTTATTAAATTTTATAGCAAAATATATCGGGTCAGCTTTTATTTTCCCTATTTCCGTTTGTAAACACTGTTTTGATTGGCCAAATCAGAAAAAGGTGATATATTTTTCACTAGCGAAAAATAACACTTTTGTAAAATGAATAATTTCCGATATTTCACTGGTAAAAATGTAATAAAGATTTTTAGCACACTGGACCAGACGTCTCTGACTTGACCTGGTGTGTACTACATGTACATCATTTGTATTATATATGTTGGGATTATGGCCAAATTATCTTAAAACTAATACAGAAAGGAATTAGAACCTAGAGTGGGAGGTGTACAAGAGTGATTTGGTCGGTCGATCCCTGCCTACAATTTTCAACAGAATCTAGTACATTGTGTGGGGACTCGTGGCCATTTACACGATTCAATTAAAGTTAAAGTTTGAAATGAAGTTTCTTTAGCGTTTTTATCCTTTATGTTACTACAGAAATGTAAAAAGATATATCAATAATTGAAATAATGTATATTACTTCAATTTATATTTGAATATTGTATAGATAATATCTAGATGTCTTTCTGGGCTCATTGTATACAGATCTCTGGTTCAATAAATAAGAATTTACATAATATATTAATGTTTGTATCCATAAATATGATTCTAAAAGTGTCATGTTTATCTTAAAACTAGAAACTGTGACATATACCGTCGTATCCATACATATAAAGCACTTACATTATACATGTCGGCCTATATTTTTTGAATAATTTCCACACTTTAAAGTCGGCCTACTACTTAGTCATACGAAAAAGTACGAGTTATCCCCCTTATGTAATGCCCGGATGAAGAAATAGAATAAAACACGCGACTGGCGAATGTTGTCACACAACTATCTAGGCCTATATCCCCGACATTTACATATTTAGGCCACCCTTTAAACTTTATGATATGATAAATGACATCAGGGGAATAATGAAGTGATCGAAAATAACAAAACATCGATAAAAATCGAAAAGAAGAATATTCTGGCCACCCAATATTGCCTGATAGGCTACGATTTCAGGATAAGGAAGCTGAGACGGGTCTCTGATTGAGGGGAACAGACGATATTCGAGAGGATGGAGCAGAGCTAGTGGTTTCATTTATTGTGCAGTCTGCCAAGATGTCCGATCACCACATAAAAGACCTACGTCCTGGTATTAAGAATGTAAACCTCATGTTTATAGTGCTGGAAATAGGTAAATGTTTTGATTTTGTAGACGGTGCTGGGTGAATTTCTTACCCCATATTGAAAGACCGGGTTGTTATAAGAATAAATATTATATACACAGTTCACATACATGTAGTGTCAACACTTAAAAATAAGCTGAATTGCTTTTATTGGAACATATAATTAAATGAATTTACAGATGTTAACTGCTTGTGTTTCGTAAGCTGATAAAATATAAGTTAGTCTGATTTTTTGCCGTTTAAAACTAAAAAATAAAAAGAAATAGGTAAAAGAGTATGACATGTAGCATGGTAATCATTGTTCGATCAATTGAAATTATTTATTTTCTAGACTTTACAAAATTCACAAGATATTTTTCTAGAGTTAATGTTTGAAGATAAATTAACATTTTCAACTAGCTAGAGGTCTCTAGCAATTTTTTTTGTTCTGACGCCAACCGACAGGCTGAGGGTGCTCATCATAAGTTTCTTCTGTTCCTTTAACATTGTTGGGAGTACATTTTATATGATTGAAGTGTCCTTGGGAACATGTATTAGAAAAAGTAAGATTACAAATTATTGTTTATTAATTACTTTGTATGTTTCTGAAAAATTTTAATACATGTATTAATAATTGCTGATATTTATTTTGTGTCTGTTAGGAAAGCCAACAAGAACAAAGGATGGCCATGATGTGCGTTCATGTAAAGTTGCAGACAAAACTGGAAGCATCAACATCTCTGTATGGGATGAAACTGGCGACCTTCTACAGACAGGTGACATATGTCGCCTAACCAAAGGGTACGACTTCAATGTCTGGTATCTGTCAAAATAGTTTTTCACAAGAGTGGTATGCGTTACTCCAGGATATGTCCTCCGAATAATTACATTATACATGTGTAAATGTGGAGGGTAGGAGGTCACCTTACTAGCTCAGGCAAGTTGGGAACTTCCCTTTAGCCTGGTGAAAGGATTGTCCGTTTGTGGCTATATATTATAAAAATTACATAATCAGCCGTTTCCTTGTCTGGTCCTAAGAGTTGAAATGAAGAGTTCAGTTCACTATAGTCGTACATGATGTATATATAATACAATGACTCCATGACAACAATGTGTCATAAAAACCATTCAGTAATACCACAGCAACAAATTACAATGTCATGCATTGAAGTAACATTACTTGGTAAAATACTGTAATGATGCAAAAAAGAGGGCCAACAGATATGAGAAAATATTTTGAGTACTACTTTTGTGATTTAGAAGGAGGCTGAGGACCGAAACTCTTTGGGTGAGACTTGGCAAGCAAAAACCCAATGTTGGTGGGGTTTAGCTCTCCCAATTTTGCTTTTTAATGAGCCAGATACCCTGCAGTTAGGGCATTCTAAACATCTTTCTCCTTCCTAATGTTTCCCTTGAGACGGCCACACTTTCGGCCTTTAATTGAGTATACCTAAGCACCTGTGAGGAAGCCTCAAGGCTTAGGGTTCTGTCCCCTGGTCGAGACACGCTTGTATTACCAAAGTCTATGGTAATGGTAGTTGCTACTCCTGCTTAGTGCTCAGCGTTTTTGAGAGTGAGACTACTGGCTCACCGTTTGGCAGTATAATGTTACTGGGTGGTGTGTCATGCTGAGTGGGGGCTGCGATGGCCGAGTAATTAAGGTGTCCTGACACTTAATCACTAGCCCTCCACCTCTGGGTTGCAGGTTCAAAACCCATGTGGGGCATGCACAGTTGCCAGGTACTGACTGTAGGTTGGTGGTTTTTCTCCGGGAATTCCGGCTTTCCTCCACCTTCAAAACCAGGCATGTCCTTAAATGATCCTGGCTGTTAATAGGATGTTAAGCAAAATAAACCGAAGTAATGCTGTGTCTTTGTCAGTATATGCTTCAGAGAAGTAGGACTGTGAATTTGAAGTCAGCATAAATTCAGTGCTCACGAGGAGACTAACATGAACATACCCGTGCAGCCTCCCAAAACTCACATACATTAGGCCATGCATCCTGAATGACCTAAGCAGTTGATGGGAAGTTGATGAAAACAAAACAAATGGGGCATTAACAGCAATCACACAATAGAAATATGATTTAACAAGTATCCTTCATCACCTGAAATGGTAGTCATAAGTACCCAGTGTAATAGCTCTTGATTAATCATTTGAAGTTTTTATACTTTGAGTGCTTTAATATATCACAGCAGCAGAGCTGTCTCAAAGTGGTTCACAAGTTATTATTCATGGTTATAGGGCATTAAGTAATCGGCTAATGTCTTTCTCAACTCCCCTGGGAGTATATGCAGCCAGAGCTGCCATTTTGGCACTAACAGCTTACACACGACATTTCTTGCATTGTCCTACCACGTAGTCATTAACATCTAAGTTGACTGGAACACAGTGGCCTATAGTATCTTGTTCAAGGATACAACACAGTCCCCATGTCAGGACTCTAGTAACCCTTCGGTCATGTAGCCTTGCGTCCTACCAATAGACCACAATGTCTCCTCAAAATTACTTGTTCAATATACAGTACAATACTGCAACTTGTGATACTACAGTACACTGTACAATGCTGTCATGATCCAACTGAGAAAAAAATGGCAATGCTTAGTTTCAGTTTTCCAATACTTTTAGATAATTGTGTTTCCTGTGTGGTAAAATATCATACTCAATTACACAATTTTTATGAAAATTACAGAAGCTTCTTTCATATACATTTGGTGTTTAAAATACTAGAAATAGTTTGAAATCCTAGATGCATACTTTCCTGATAATGTTTTATCTATTTTGATTTTTTTTTTTGGAAATGAATATTTTAGCTAGACTTTTTCCATTGTTAATTGTTTCATGTGTACAAAGGATAAAATAAATATGACTTTCTATCACTTTGCTGGTTTACAATGGAACACGGTTAATTTATGGGTATGGGCGTTGCTACATGTACTTGTATGTACATGTATATCTTTTCCAGAAAAAAAATCTGACTTTAATGTCTTCTATTGTTTAGGTATGCCAATATTTGGAAAGGCTGTTTGACACTATATACTGGAAAAAATGGAGAAATTATCAAAATTGGAGAGTAAGTATATGTGTGCTGAAAAACTACAAGAATGAGAAAGAAATAATGAAAAGCACTAACAGTATTTCACCTCCAACCCTTGAAATGATATTTTTTTCTCCCTGTAAACATTTTGTTCCCACCCTTTTTAATGTTTTTGTAAGGTTTGTTATATAGACGCATTCATACTTCCTGCTTACTGATATATTGAGATCCATCAATCTGATTGGTTGATGGTTTGTACTCACTGGTGCCATTTATATCATGTCATCTTTGCTGAGTATAATGAATTGAAAATATTACTTATGTTAAAAAATATTACTTATGTTAAAAGCTACCTGAAGGTCAAACTTCTGGTCTGTTGGAGGTGAAGGTCAAATCCTGAGATCTGTTAAAAGTGTGGGTCAAATCCTCTGACCAGTTAGATGTGAAGGTCAAATCCTCTGACCAGTTAGAGGTGAAGGTCAAATCCTCTGATCTGTAAAAAGTAAGGGTCGAATCCTCTGATCTGTTAAAGGTGAAGGTCAAAGCTTCTGAACTACGAGATGAAGGTCATATCCTCTGAGGTCAAATTTAAATCCTCTGACCTGTTAGAGGTGAAGGTCAAATTCAAATCCTCTGACCAGTTGGAAGTGAAAGACATATCCCATGACCAGTTATAAAGTCAAATCCTCTGACCAGTTAGAGGTGAAGGTCAAATCATCTGATCTGTTGTTGGCTGTTGGGAGGTTATGGTCAAATCATCTTATCTGTCAAAGGTGAAGGTCAAATACTGTTCTCTAACCTACTTTAGGTGAATGTCAATCCATATTATGCATAGTATATTATGTAATATGTACGTACTAGCTTGTGTGATCATTGACATCACTGACGTCACTCAGACGACAAAACTCTCAAGAAAGGCCACCCCCATTATAAGACCATCTGACATAGATGGTCTCATAAGAGGGGGACCACTGTATATGTTAATTTATCTTCAATTTTTCTGACCTTATACATGTGTAATTTCATAAAATTGTAAAGTTGGAGTATTTGACAAGTTAAATGTCAACTTTAATTAAGAAAGCCAATGAGTATTAATTTGGTTAGATGCAGAAAACTATATTTTTTGTAAACATACATAACCTATACTCACTACTCAATGTTAAAATCATGAAGTTTGAAGTACAATAAAATATAAGTAGAGCTAAAGTATTGCTGGCCCCTAAGGTTCCAAGTGCCTATCGTGAGTACCGGGGTATCCACTGTAATATACTCTAAAGCAGCAGATGATACCATCATAATACCATCAACAATATGCTGAAACAAGGTCCTTTGAAAAATCAATAAGATTGAAAGTTGTCTTTCTTTTTCAGATTTTGTATGCAGTTCTCAGAGGCTCCCAATATGAGCGAACCTGTACCAGATGCTGTACAAAAGGTTTGTCCTATCTAACTACATCAAAGGAAATTAAGAGGCCAAATTTTATTCAACACCAACTTTTCCAGGAAATTGCTTCTTTATCACAATGGAGCTTTTTGCTAAAAGGAGCAGATTTTGTTTTTAAGAGCAGAGAACTTAGAATCTTATTTAAAATTTTAGATTGATTTAATTTTAATGTAGAGTTCCATAGATTTGTATATATATTTTCTTTAAATTCTTTGGATCACAATAAAAAAATCCTTTGGTACAGAACATGAGATAGTGAGCTAGATACTTTATTGATCAATCATAAGAGATGACCACCTAGTTTTATATTGAACAGGAAGGACAGCCGCCGGGTCAGAGAAAGTCACCTACTGAAGGTGGGGACAAAGGACTTCTCCCTAATCCCGGGGGACCACCAACCAATCAAACGCCACCAAGTGGCAGGGGTGAGTTGCCTCTATCAATGAGTAGGGATATTAAGTATCTTCAGCGTAATTTGATTTCATTTTTGGTAAGACTTTGCTCTGATGCTTCATTTTCCTTTAAGTGAAGATAGGAACAGGTCAGAGAGTCTCAATTATTTAAGCGAAAACTGATAGTGTATGTTTCAATTGGGTTCTTTTTTTCTTTTTCGTTAAGTTATAATTTAAGCCTATCACCATCAGATGTCACCATTTCTCAAAAAGTCCTGTATGTATCTCTTTCAAATTAGATATGTTGGTTGATCCCTTGTCTGTGCACATCAAATTTGAAAAATGGTCAGAAACAAATTGGTTCACAGGTGGCCATTTTAAATTTTGACAGGTTAAAGTTTGTAAGTGTTATTTCTCCATAAATATTGTATGCATTTCTCAAATTTAATTATTCATATTTGTACTATTGAATTTTGAGACTGATTAGAAACAAAATGGCTGACAGGCATATATGGTATCTTTTAAAAAGCTGGTTCACACATCTCATGGACTCATGGACAGATTTATTTTATTGATGAAGAAGTTAAGGTGAGGTGGGGAGTATAATAATGTGAGCTCCTGGTCAATTTGTTTTTATTATCAAAGAGTTATTAAAGAGGAAAGAAGGGAAACATGTTTTTATTATCAAAGAGGAAAGAAGGGAAACATGTTTTTATTATCAAATAGTTATCAAAGAGGAAAGAAGGGAAACATGTTTTATTATTAAATAGTTATCAAAGAGGAAAGAAGGGAAACATGTTTTATTATCAAATAGTTATCAAAGAGGAAAGAAGGGAAACATGTTTTATTATCAAATAGTTATCAAAGAGGAAAGAAAGGAAACATGTTTTATTATCAAATAGTTATCAAAGAGGAAAGAAGGGAAACATGTTTTATTATCAAATAGTTATCAAAGAGGAAAGAAGGGAAACATGTTTTTATTATCAAATAGTTATCAAAGAGGAAAGAAGGGAAACATGTTTTATTATTAAATAGTTATCAAAGAGGAAAGAAGGGAAACATGTTTTATTATCAAATAGTTATCAAAGAGGAAAGAAGGGAAACATGTTTTTATTATCAAAGAGGAAAGAAGGGAAACATGTTTTTATTATCAAATAGTTATCAAAGAGGAAAGAAGGGAAACATGTTTTATTATTAAATAGTTATCAAAGAGGAAAGAAGGGAAACATGTTTTATTATCAAATAGTTATCAAAGAGGAAAGAAGGGAAACATGTTTTAGTATCAAATAGTTATCAAAGAGGAAAGAAGGGAAACATGTTTTATTATCAAATAGTTATCAAAGAGGAAAGAAGGGAAACATGTTTTATTATCAAATAGTTATCAAAGAGGAAAGAAGGGAAACATGTTTTATTATCAAATAGTTATCAAAGAGGAAAGAAGGGAAACATGTTTTATTATTAAATAGTTATTAAAGAGGAAAGAAGGGAAACATGTTTTTATTATCAAAGAGGAAAGAAGGGAAACATGTTTTTATTATCAAATAGTTATCAAAGAGGAAAGAAGGGAAACATGTTTTATTATTAAATAGTTATCAAAGAGGAAAGAAGGGAAACATGTTTTATTATTAAATAGTTATCAAAGAGGAAAGAAGGGAAACATGTTTTATTATCAAATAGTTATCAAAGAGGAAAGAAGGGAAACATGTTTTATTATCAAATAGTTATCAAAGAGGAAAGAAGGGAAACATGTTTTATTATCAAATAGTTATCAAAGAGGAAAGAAGGGAAACATGTTTTATTATCAAATAGTTATCAAAGAGGAAAGAAGGGAAACATGTTTTATTATCAAATAGTTATCAAAGAGGAAAGAAGGGAAACATGTTTTATTATTAAATAGTTATTAAAGAGGAAAGAAGGGAAACATGTTTTTATTATCAAAGAGGAAAGAAGGGAAACATGTTTTTATTATCAAATAGTTATCAAAGAGGAAAGAAGGGAAACATGTTTTATTATTAAATAGTTATCAAAGAGGAAAGAAGGGAAACATGTTTTATTATCAAATAGTTATCAAAGAGGAAAGAAGGGAAACATGTTTTATTATCAAATAGTTATCAAAGAGGAAAGAAAGGAAACATGTTTTATTATCAAATAGTTATCAAAGAGGAAAGAAGGGAAACATGTTTTATTATCAAATAGTTATCAAAGAGGAAAGAAGGGAAACATGTTTTTATTATCAAATAGTTATCAAAGAGGAAAGAAGGGAAACATGTTTTATTATTAAATAGTTATCAAAGAGGAAAGAAGGGAAACATGTTTTATTATCAAATAGTTATCAAAGAGGAAAGAAGGGAAACATGTTTTTATTATCAAAGAGGAAAGAAGGGAAACATGTTTTTATTATCAAATAGTTATCAAAGAGGAAAGAAGGGAAACATGTTTTATTATTAAATAGTTATCAAAGAGGAAAGAAGGGAAACATGTTTTATTATCAAATAGTTATCAAAGAGGAAAGAAGGGAAACATGTTTTATTATCAAATAGTTATCAAAGAGGAAAGAAGGGAAACATGTTTTATTATCAAATAGTTATCAAAGAGGAAAGAAGGGAAACATGTTTTATTATCAAATAGTTATCAAAGAGGAAAGAAGGGAAACATGTTTTATTATCAAATAGTTATCAAAGAGGAAAGAAGGGAAACATGTTTTATTATCAAATAGTTATCAAAGAGGAAAGAAAGGAAACATGTTTTTATTATCAAAGAGTTATTAAAGAGGAAAGAAGGGAAACATGTTTTTATTATCAAAGAGGAAAGAAAGGAAACATGTTTTATTATCAAATAGTTATCAAAGAGGAAAGAAGGGAAACATGTTTTATTATCAAATAGTTATCAAAGAGGAAAGAAGGGAAACATGTTTTATTATTAAATAGTTATCAAAGAGGAAAGAAGGGAAACATGTTTTATTATCAAATAGTTATCAAAGAGGAAAGAAGGGAAACATGTTTTATTATCAAATAGTTATCAAAGAGGAAAGAAAGGAAACATGTTTTATTATCAAATAGTTATCAAAGAGGAAAGAAGGGAAACATGTTTTATTATCAAATAGTTATCAAAGAGGAAAGAAGGGAAACATGTTTTTATTAACAAATAGTTATTAAAGAGGAAAGAAGAGAAACAGAGAAAAGATCAGTCTATTATAGGACCAGCAATACTGTTGTTTCATGCCTTATCAGTCAACAGTCAAAACTCTTCCCCGAGGTATTGGGACCAACCCGATGAACTGTTTCCCAAGGCTGCAGGGGGAGAGTTTAACTGTTGACCGATAAGGCATGAAACAGCTGTTTAGTTACCTGTCAGAATAATCCACAAGATTTCACTTGTATGCTATTTTATTAGGCTGAGGAACATGTAAAAAGTCTTCAGTAAACTCTTACTCCAAAGTTGAGGTTCCTTTGGCCTCGCAATACACTGTAAAAATTCATACAAACCCTTTTATGACATTTCATGTGGTAGCCGAATCCCTATTTTCGATTAGATACAACAAACCCTGATTGGAAATTTCTTGAACCTTTCTGACTTCGAATCTAGAGAGCATAGCCAGAGATACTGTTTACAAATCACGATCAGAAAGACGCTTCATCGTAATCATTTTGGTGTTTGGGCGCGTGCGGATGTTCCTCGCCAGTCAACAGTCAAAAATATTGACCGGTCAACAGTTGAACTTGAAAATACTCAATTTACATTAAATGATGGGAGATGATTCCTCTGGGATCTCTTCTTGGGAAGTGAAATGTATATATAAACAAAGTTTACATGTACTTCCAAGTTAAAATATAACATCAATTTGAAGTGTTAATTAATTTTTGTTCTATTTCAGGAAATCCTAATTATCAAAATCAAAGACCACCACGGCCTTTCATACAAGGTCAAGGTCAAGGTAGAGGCATGCCTCAAGGTCACGGTGGAAACATGGCCCCTATGAATGGGCGAGGAGGGCGGGGCATGAGAAGATGATTGACATCTTGATACTAGTTCTCATTGTATAATAACACTTCGATAAATTCTCCTTGAAAAAGTATCAAATAAGATTGCCAAACAAAAATTTATGAAATGTAATTTATACAGTGTAAAGTTTTTGTTGTACTGAATCTCTATGTAATTAGAAGCAAGGTTATTTGCTTTAGATTGGAAACAACTGCATCTAATATTATTGATATTTTCATCAAGCATATATAATGTTTGTTTTTGGCAAATATACCGGGGATTTTTGTTTCAGTTTGAGTACATACATTACATTAATGCTACAAAATATATACAGAGACTGTCTTGTTGAAAAGGCCACCTGTGTATAACAAAAACCTGTCTAAATAGACCATCTGTTTTGGTTCCCAATTTCTCATGAATATTTAAATGAAGCCAACCTGTCTAAAAAAACACTTTTCTGGGATTCTTTGAGTGGCTTTTATAGACAAGTCTGACTGTATACCATGTCATGTATTTGCTCACTGCTGTGCTAAAAAAATCTTCACATATATACTGTATTTTTCAGTAAGTAAGTCTTGTCCACAAATACCGCAAACAATTAAGCCCTTTCTTAATTGATAGAATTTCGTTTTCAGAACAGTCCAGAATTTGGTTCACAAACAAATTGTCCCATAACTTTATGGCTAAAATTTGCATTCAGGAATGAGGCTCATTTGGGAATAAAAGGGTGAAAGTTGAAGTGAGCAAATATTTTCATGTAAAATAACTTGACATACAATGTTGATACTTAGTAGATATGTGATTGTGTTCACACTCTGTTTTCTAGAGTGTGATATGTATGATGCAGTAAAGGTGGGGCTTTAAGAAATTTATAATGTGCTTTGAATTTAAATGAAATTGTTCACCCAAATAATAATTAATTGTCACTATGGGCATCCATTTCTCTTCCCCAGCATTCCACTTCTCTTTGAGAAGCTTGAAAAACAGGCTGGTCTGTGCAGTCGTGGTTGTGTCCTTAGGCAAGGCATTTTACCCTAATTGCTCTGGATGGCATGCAATGGACCTCCCCTATTTTATTTACTAAAGTAGTCACCAACTACTACAAGTTGACTCTGCTTCAAAATGACCTTGGCTATTGATGGGGCGATAAACCCAGCAAACAAACAAACATGCCTATATATAGCTACCACTAATGATTTAAATACACACTTGTACACCTCTAATGGCCATTTAGTACATTCACATTAAAAGCAAACATTGCCTTTGTGAAAGTCATGTGCAATATTAATTATGTATGAACAAAACTTATGAAATGATACATGAAATATTCATGCATGTATAAACAAAGATCTCAAACAAATATTTGACCCCATCCATTTGAAATTTACCCCTTTGGTCTTAATTTTATAACATCATTTCACTATTTGTCCAATTCACTCCAGTCACTCTGCCTAGAGCCTTAATTTTGCACTGTCCATTTTACTTTCACCCCAAATTTGGTAAAGCCGACGCTAAATATATGTATTTCAGTAAATATTTTTTCAGATCAGTCAAACCTGGAGGATTTAAATTAGACAAAAACATTATGCGAAAATGGATAAAACTGCCTGTACCTTCATTTATATTTGAATATTTTGGCTGACGGCCGACCTAAACTTTTTGTACTTCAAATTTCATGAAAACATAATGAAATGAAAGGTGTGATTATAGTGTTTGTGGAATATGTTACTGATTCCGATTTCAATTGTAAGGTCATTTAACACAGGGATGAAGTTTAACAATTTTTGTCATGGATAAATCCTTTTGTTTTGTATTATGAATGTAAACAGAAATCATATACACTGATATCTGTATTTTTGTCCTGTTTGGATACAAATTAATTGTCAATGTTATGAGCCTCATATTGAAGGAGGAACTCGAGGATGTTCTTTTTAAGTTTTTCTATTCTCTGACTATATAGGGCTGTGTATGTATACTCAAGGGCTGGTCTCATTTGGTTAGTTTATATCGATGATGAAGCCCTATAAAGCAAGCAAGACAAGCGGCTTTTGCAAAATGGACAAAATCGGCTAGGGTTAGGGTAAAAGAGTCTGTCATTGCCGTTTGCCATTCATGATTGTGGCTTTATATTGATTGAGCATCCGCATTATTCACATGATCTCGCTCCATCAGACTTTCATCTATTTCCAAAACTGAAAACAGCTATTTCAGGCACACTAACCCCAACATACAGTGGACGACTTTCTGAACAGCCAAGAAAAGGAGTTCTATAAAAGTGACATTGAGGCCCTTAAACACCGCTGGCAAAAGTGTATAGATACTGAAATGGATTATGTTGAAAAAATAATACAATATGTCGTTCGAAATTCAAATCCTTCAATATTAGGCTCACAACATATCAATCATCCCTCGTATGATAGCTGTGTTTCTAAACAGAATCAGGGTCGTCTCATATATGACGATATAAGGATTTACCAGTAGTTTTTCCAGCTTTTATGTGTCCAGGACTTCATCAATTCACACTATATTTTCTTATTTGGTGTTATGACCCACATCAATTCACGCTACCTTTTCTAATTTGGTGTTATGACCCACATCAATTCACGCTCTCTTTTCTTATTTGGTGTTATGACCCACATCAATTCACGCTACCTTTTCTAATTTGGTGTTATGACCCACATCAATTCACGCTCTCTTTTCTTATTTGGTGTTATGACCCACATCAATTCACGCTCTATTTTCTTATTTGGTGTTATGACCCACCACCACCACCACCATTTCCTGTCTCCCTAATATTTTTTATAAATGTGGCCTTTGCATCGGTAAATATCTGGAATGTAATTGAAATTGTTTACAGTACTCTGACAAATAAGTGCACCTCCAAATTTTTTAAGAAAAGAGGATGGATCCACTAATTGAAACACATGAAAACATCCTTACCTTCCTTTGAAGTTTTTTATTTTCCATCCAGATTTCCTGTGGAAACTTTTTTTCTGTACATAGTTCATTAAGCACACCGTTTTGGTGTTTTTGTTAGTACACAGTGCACTTATTAGGTAAAATACGGCAATCATCATTATCATTGTGAATTATTCGTTACTATGGAAATAAAGATTGAATACACAATTTGTACACTGTCTTCCGTTTTATGATGTTTACTTCTATAATGGCCTAAATGTTGCCCACATCAACATGAAAAGGGTATAATTACTAGCTGCATTGATTCTGTTCATACAACAACAAAATCCAAAACGAAAGGTAAAAATCTTTTTTATTGGAAAAAAGCAAAATATATTAACAGGGATAAATCACAGGGAAATCTTGGCTAAAAAAACAACATACAATATGGAATGATAAATTCTAGGTACACTCACAAACTCCTATTTAACATCTGATTATAGGTGTTAATCACGGTCATTTGTTAAAGAGATAATGCCCTATACATCATGTATATTATATAATTGGTCTTTGACTAATGAGTGTGCTAAACAGTATTTATAGATTATGTCATGAGCATGCTAAACACCTACAGTATGACCATATGATCACTGTGGTGACATCATCTAATACATCCCAATGTAAAATTAAAACACAGATTTAGCAGTTCCAAAATATTTAAAAAAAAAATTCCTTAAATAGAAAATAATTCATATATTCAATGTTACAGATGTCACAGATTTTGCATTCATTTATATGATGGCTGAATCACAGGGGCTCATCGTATGGCTTTGTATATTCTAGAGTTTTCTGTTGATGACATGGTTATGAGTCATCGAGTAAACAGAAGACTTGAGCAAATATGAAAGTCATACAATAGTGATATGCCCCTAGTATGGATGAGGATGAGTCATCGAGTAAACAGAAGACTTGAGCAAATATGAAAGTCATACAATAGTGATATGCCCCTAGTATGGATGAGCTAGGCTTATCAATCAAAGTTCATGTTGTCATGGTTTGCTGACAAACTTACATTAACCCAGATCTTCATTACAAATCACAGGGATTATGTTATAACAATTGATATTAATGGTTGTTGGTCGTATCTAGTGTAATCATACCAGTAAAACAATTGACAAACACATTCATATTTATAAAAAAAGTGTAGCCAGAATTTTCTTTGGCCCAACGCCAGACATACACAGTTATAAGCCATTTTGATGGACAGCTATATTGAGGTCTTTGCCTCTGGTGTTTGGTCAGAGGAAGCTGGGCAATAGTCGTTGTTACTAGGATAGAAAGTCTTTGTCCACTATATATATACATGTATATAGACCTTCAAAGATGAACATGAATTCTTGGATATGGTATTTTCTGCAGATGTAAAATGATATAAACTTAAGTAAAATCACAATCATTCAACCTTCGATACATTCAATACATTATCTAGACGCAACATACATTATTGTATGTGTATCTTTATGTTAGTTATGATGTAGATCATTGAGTACATTTCAGAGATCATCTGGTACGAAACATTTGATGTAAAAATAAAACAATGTAACCTAAATAGACATGAATTGTAATTTCAAATTACAAAAATAATTGAACTATCATAAAATCATACATTTTGGCCTAAACACCCACGTGAAGACTCGGACAAATAACAGCAGTGCTGTGTAGTAATCTAGCAACAAATAAAAGGTTTAACGATCCTTTGGTTAATTTCATATGAAATCAGCCAACATACAATTTATTTAACAACACTAAAACAACTCGTAATAATCACTAATGTTGGTCTGGATGAAAGCATGGACAGCAGTCTTTAAATTACTGCGGGAGGAAAGCGGTGAACCTGGAGACAATAAACATGGTCAGGTGACCCCATATAACAGTGTTCCTTTTATTTTCCCGTTATATTCGAGCGTCAAACCCACGTCACCTCTGGAGAAAGGGAGTGTGTTACCACCGAGTCACCTGATCACACATTCAATAGTTAGATATATTGATTATATACATTTTAGATTTTAAAAAAAGTTCAAAATACTTAAATAGTACCGGTAATATGACCGAACTTTTTTCACTAGAATCATCCTACATGATAGCATGAGACCTACACTGTGTATATCCTACAAACTGGAATGCATAAGTGAGGATAAAGAAAGTTCCTACTGGAAAATGTGTTGATACATCTATGCAGTGAAAAAAAAAACACACAAAAAAACCCACCCATTTAGTGCAAGAAATAAATGTGTTGGATGTACATGTACAGTGTAAGAAAAAAGTTTTTGGATACACCTGTCCAGTGGTTTACACCTGTCCAATGTAAGAGAAAATGTATGGACACACCTGTCCAATGGGATACACCTGTCCAATGTAAGAGAAAATGTGTGGACACACCTTTCCAGTGTAAAGAGAATACGTAAAGATATACATGTAGAGTGTAAGAGAAATGATATCTTACACAAAGATGCAGGTTTTTCCTAAATCACAACTTCAAATTAAATATATTCATTAATATTGCAATGCCCAACTAGACCGTGTCCTTCAAAGGATTGTATATGACTAATTTCCATATCCATTTATGCCATCAATATTGTAGCCATCGAGAGAACAACCAGTGCCCCACCAAAATGGCTTTTCTATTTCAAATTCGCTCATTATTATTATGCTTAAATAATTAATTTAATCATGCTTTAGTAACATGACTGTATCAAAGTGGTATACATGCTATGAAAGAAAATAATATGGCAAATATAACAAATGAAAATTCAAATCAATCACAGATTCATAATTCTAAAGTAAAACATTTTTTTCAATAAGTGGTATGTAAAATGTATTAAATTGACTACAACTTGTTCATACCCGATCAATTTTTGTGAAATTGGATTGCATTAATTTCTTGTAAAATCATTAAAAAATATCTTTCTGCATACTGGAATCCTTATTTTTTTGGTTCTTAGTCTGAGCACCTGGGTCCTGGAGTCTGCTGAACCTCTACATGGTTCTCACCTCACAGAACAGAAGTTTTTGGTTAATGGTTCCAATCAACATTTGATTTCCATAAAGGGAGGCAACTGTGGACGAATAAAGCACACTCCCATCATTGGCGTAGAGCTCTGTTGTTTTAGACAGGATTCCATCAGTTAGCTCAAAGTGTAAAACCTAGCAAAGTAAAACCAACCAAACAGAGTTACACATGTAAATAGCGGTTTCAGGAATAGATTAATTTTGTTAAATTAATTTAAAAAGTTCATGCATGAAATTATTTCTAAATATCATTCTTATAATGTCTTAAGGTTTGAAAACATTAGTTAAGTCGGCATTAGGAACCATAAAATCAACATTAACAGCAGGGTAACAGAACTTCTTTAAATGTGTTTACATCACCATTTTTATTTCTTAAATTTTGTATAAAAATTCTCTCTTTACGTTTTTTCACTAAAATTAACACCTGCATATATACATGTCACCCTTGAAAGCCTCCAGAGAGGCAGATCTCCCTAGCTCATTGCACATTCAAAGTATGAGAGGAAATCTAAATTGCCTGAACAATTTTGCGACATCTTTGTTGCAAGTAGATAATGTTCCACAGGAACTCGGGTTATTACTAACATGTTGTGACATTAAATTTGACAACAATGTTTAAAACAATTTTTTTTTTAAACACAGTAATTAACTTTAATATTCAAAAACGTTTTAAGAAATTTTATAGAGAAGGGCTGTATTTAATGAATCATGAAAGGACCTCAGGTTATTACTAACATGTTGTGATATTAAATTTGACAACAATGTTCAAAAGATTTTTTTTTTTTAAGTCAGTAATTAACTTTAATATTGAAAAAAGTTTTACAGAGAAGAGCTGTAATGAATCATGAATGATAGTCACTTGAATTCTGCGCCCAATATACAAAACTAACTACTTTTATGCCGATGTTTTTTTCATCTTTATTGCTTTTTTCACAATAGATATGCAGTATATTGTAAACTTCTGAAATATTCCTATATGCATTGTCAAATTATCTCCCTTTCTTTTTTAACAAGAGGCCCAAAGGGCCTTAACGGTCACCTGAGATTTGAAATATTTCGGCCAACTAAATTGAGACCCCAGGGTCATGAAATTCACAATTTTGGTAAAGCACCTTAAGACCCTTCCATCTATGAAGAGTATTTGATTCTAACATATCTGAGAGTAGAGAAGAAGATTTTTGAAATTTCAGTCAATTTGACCCTTTTTGGCCCTGCCCACCAGCCCCTGGGGGTCAACTAGGGCCAACATGTACATAACATCAAACTGTAATCCCATGCTGATAATTTGAACCAAGTTAGAATGAATTCCAATACAAATCCAACAAATAATAGTCAAAAATGTGATTTCCCTATATAAACAATAGTAAAGTTTACCCCCTCCCCAGGGGCAAACGTGAGACCCCAGGGTCATGAAATTCACAATTTTGGTAAAGCACCTTAAGACCCTTCCATCTATGAAGAGTATTTGATTCTACCATATATCTGAGAGTAGGGAAGAAGATTTTTGAAATTTTAGTCAATTTGACCCTTTTTGGCCCCGCCCACCAGCCCCTGGGGGTCAACTAGGGCCAAAATGTACATTCCATCAAAGTGTCATCCCATGCTGATAATTTGGTACAAGTTAGAATGAATTCCAATACAAATCCAACAAATAATAGTCAAAAATGTGATTTCCCTATATAAACTATAGTAAAGTTTACCCCCTCCCCAGGGGCAAACGTGAGACCCCAGGGTCATGAAATTCACACTTTTTGTAAAGCACTTGAAGAGACTTCCATCTATGAAGAGTATTTGATTCTAACATATCTGAGAGTAGAGAAGAAGATTTTTGAAATTTCAGTCAATTTGACCCTTTTTGGCCCCGCCCACCAGCCCCTGGGGGTCAACCAGGGCCAACATGTACATAACATCAAACTGTAATCCCATGCTGATAATTTGAACCAAGTTAGAATGAATTCCAATACAAATCCAACAAATAATAGTCAAAAATGTGATTTCCCTATATAAACTATAGTAAAGTTTACCCCCTACCCAGGGGCAAATGTGAGACCCCAGGGTCATGAAATTCACAATTTTGGTAAAGCACCTGAAGAGACTTCCATCTATGAAGAGTATTTGATTCTAACATATCTGAGAGTAGAGAAGAAGATTTTTGAAATTTCAGTCAATTTGACCCTTTTTGGCCCCGCCCACCAGCCCCTGGGGGTCAATCAGGGCCAATATGTACATAACATCAAACTGTCATCCCATGCTGATAATTTGAACCAAGTTAGAATGAATTCCAATACAAATCCAACAAATAATAGTCAAAAATGTGATTTCCCTATATAAACTATAGTAAAGTTTACCCCCTCCCCAGGGGCAAACGTGAGACCCCAGGGACATGAAATTCACAATTTGGATAAAGTACCTTAAGACCCTTCCATCTATGAAGAGTATTTGATTCTACCATATCTGAGAGTAGAGAAGAAGATTTTTGAAATTTCAGTCAATTTGACCCTTTTTGGCCCCGCCCACCAGCCCCTGGGGGTCAACCAGGGCCAACATGTACATACCATCAAACTGTCATCCCATGCTGATAATTTGAACCAAGTTAGAATGAATTCCAATACAAATCCAACAAATGATAGTCAAAAATGTGATTTCCCTATATAAACTATAGTAAAGTTTACCCCCTCCCCAGGGGCAAACGTGAGACCCCAGGGTCATGAAATTCACAATTTTAGTAAAGCACCTTAAGACCCTTCCATCTATGAAGAGTATTTGATTCTACCATATCTGAGAGTAGAGAAGAAGATTTTTGAAATTTTAGTCAATTTGACCCTTTTTGGCCCCGCCCACCAGCCCCTGGGGGTCAATTAGGGCCAACATGTACATACCATCAAACTGTCATCCCATGCTGATAATTTGATACAAGTTAGAATGAATTCCAATACAAATCCAACAAATAATAGTCAAAAATGTGATTTCCCTATATAAACTATAGTAAAGTTTACCCCCTCCCCAGGGGCAAACGTGAGACCCCAGGGTCATGAAATTCACACTTTTTGTAAAGCACTTGAAGAGACTTCCATCTATGAAGAGTATTTGATTCTAACATATCTGAGAGTAGAGAAGAAGATTTTTGAAATTTCAGTCAATTTGACCCTTTTTGGCCCCGCCCACCAGCCCCTGGGGGTCAACCAGGGCCAACATGTACATAACATCAAACTGTAATCCCATGCTGATAATTTGAACCAAGTTAGAATGAATTCCAATACAAATCCAACAAATAATAGTCAAAAATGTGATTTCCCTATATAAACTATAGTAAAGTTTACCCCCTACCCAGGGGCAAATGTGAGACCCCAGGGTCATGAAATTCACAATTTTGGTAAAGCACCTGAAGAGCCTTCCATCTATGAAGAGTATTTGATTCTAACATATCTGAGAGTAGAGAAGAAGATTTTTGAAATTTCAGTCAATTTGACCCTTTTTGGCCCCGCCCACCAGCCCCTGGGGGTCAATCAGGGCCAATATGTACATAACATCAAACTGTCATCCCATGCTGATAATTTGAACCAAGTTAGAATGAATTCCAATACAAATCCAACAAATAATAGTCAAAAATGTGATTTCCCTATATAAACTATAGTAAAGTTTACCCCCTCCCCAGGGGCAAACGTGAGACCCCAGGGTCATGAAATTCACAATTTTAGTAAAGCACCTTAAGACCCTTCCATCTATGAAGAGTATTTGATTCTACCATATCTGAGAGTAGAGAAGAAGATTTTTGAAATTTTAGTCAATTTGACCCTTTTTGGCCCCGCCCACCAGCCCCTGGGGGTCAATTAGGGCCAACATGTACATACCATCAAACTGTCATCCCATGCTGATAATTTGATACAAGTTAGAATGAATTCCAATACAAATCCAACAAATAATAGTCAAAAATGTGATTTCCCTATATAAACTATAGTAAAGTTTACCCCCTCCCCAGGGGCAAACGTGAGACCCCAGGGTCATGAAATTCACACTTTTTGTAAAGCACTTGAAGAGACTTCCATCTATGAAGAGTATTTGATTCTAACATATCTGAGAGTAGAGAAGAAGATTTTTGAAATTTCAGTCAATTTGACCCTTTTTGGCCCCGCCCACCAGCCCCTGGGGGTCAACCAGGGCCAACATGTACATAACATCAAACTGTAATCCCATGCTGATAATTTGAACCAAGTTAGAATGAATTCCAATACAAATCCAACAAATGATAGTCAAAAATGTGATTTCCCTATATAAACTATAGTAAAGTTTACCCCCTACCCAGGGGCAAATGTGAGACCCCAGGGTCATGAAATTCACAATTTTGGTAAAGCACCTGAAGAGCCTTCCATCTATGAAGAGTATTTGATTCTAACATATCTGAGAGTAGAGAAGAAGATTTTTGAAATTTCAGTCAATTTGACCCTTTTTGGCCCCGCCCACCAGCCCCTGGGGGTCAATCAGGGCCAATATGTACATAACATCAAACTGTCATCCCATGCTGATAATTTGAACCAAGTTAGAATGAATTCCAATACAAATCCAACAAATAATAGTCAAAAATGTGATTTCCCTATATAAACTATAGTAAAGTTTACCCCCTCCCCAGGGGCAAACGTGAGACCCCAGGGACATGAAATTCACAATTTGGGTAAAGTACCTTAAGACCCTTCCATCTATGAAGAGTATTTGATTCTACCATATCTGAGAGTAGAGAAGAAGATTTTTGAAATTTCAGTCAATTTGACCCTTTTTGGCCCCGCCCACCAGCCCCTGGGGGTCAACCAGGGCCAACATGTACATACCATCAAACTGTCATCCCATGCTGATAATTTGAACCAAGTTAGAATGAATTCCAATACAAATCCAACAAATGATAGTCAAAAATGTGATTTCCCTATATAAACTATAGTAAAGTTTACCCCCTCCCCAGGGGCAAACGTGAGACCCCAGGGTCATGAAATTCACAATTTTAGTAAAGCATCTTAAGACCCTTCCATCTATGAAGAGTATTTGATTCTACCATATCTGAGAGTAGAGAAGAAGATTTTTGAAATTTTAGTCAATTTGACCCTTTTTGGCCCCGCCCACCAGCCCCTGGGGGTCAATTAGGGCCAACATGTACATACCATCAAACTGTCATCCCATGCTGATAATTTGATACAAGTAAGAATGAATTCCAATACAAATCCAACAAATAATAGTCAAAAATGTGATTTCCCTATATAAACTATAGTAAAGTTTACCCCCTCCCCAGGGGCAAACGTGAGACCCAAGGGTCATGCAATTCACAATTTTGGTAAAGCACCACAAGACCCTTTCATCTATAAAGAGTGTTTGACTCCACCATATCTGAGAGTAGAGAAGAAGATTTTTGAAGTTTTAGTCAATTTGACCCTTTTTGGCCCCACCCCTCAGGCCCCTGGGGGGTGGGGACCATATAATTCACAATTTTGGTTGACCTTCAGCCATAGAAACTTTCTGCCAAATTTCATTGAATTTTGTTAAGTGGTTTTGGAGAAGAAGTCGAAAATGTAAAAAGTTTACGGACGCACGACGCACGACGAACGACGCACGACGGACGACGACGGACAAAAGGCGATTAGAATAGGTCACTTGAGACTTCGTCTCAGGTGACCTAATAAAAATCACACAATTATCAATTAACTAAATTTGTACTAACTACTAGTCCGGCATAAAACAAACTTCTATATGTTTTATTTTCTTTCTGACCGAACTGAAATCTGGATTTTTGCGGTAGATAAAGATTCTTTATCGCTAGAGTACAATTAAACATGGCGACGGTACAAACAGTGGTACTGACAGCTACGATTTAGGAAAGGCATAATCAGGTTTCATGTGAGTAAATCTTGCAGAAGGATATGACCAGTGTTTGTTCTTGAAGTAAAATTGGACCCGAATCTATGGGCTGTAGGAAGCAAAAACCCATCGTACAATGTATACAAATCAGTTCCATTTCATCAATCGTAAGATTTTTTAAACCACCCACTAAATTGTTCATCATGACAAGTAGTAGCATGTTTTCAAAAAAAATTGATGGATGACAGAAACGTAGTAAAAATTTTGCATGCCCAGCCTATCTGTGACACATATCCTATCAGAAATGTCTATGTGTGATAGAGCTACATTACCACAGCTAACGGAAAAAGAACACATTTCCATATGTCATTAGCTGACCATTTTGTACCATGTGGTTTGGAATTGTTCAACCAACCAGTCTTACCTGTGATGCACTGGGTAAATGTGGATCCTCCAATGTGTGGGCGGTCTTAAAGAGGATTGGCTGGGCCCCCACCAATAAATGTCCAGTCAGGGGATTGATGGTCGGGTTATCTGCAGATGTGTACAACTTCACTTCCTAGTCAATGAAAACACGAGTAAATACTTATAATCACGTTTAATCGGAAATATGAAAAAACACCAATAATCCATTGAAAACATATGTTTTCACTCACTAGACAAGAGGTCCATAGGGCCTGAATTAAATAAATAATTGGTTTATTGTGACCATCTAGAATTTTTTATATCCCTTAGACAAAGGTTTTAAAAATACCAACACATGGTTGAGAGCAAAACTTGCAATCAAGAAACTTACTGTCATGTGGTACAATATAAGCCTGTCACATTAAAAAATTATATAATCATAATATTGTATCAACAATCCGCTAACTTCTTTGTGAGATTGGTCCTTTAATAATAGAATATCATCTTTGATAATCTAATACTCCAGGGGGGCTATGTTCACTTTCACTCTCTGTACCCCTGGGATATGTCATGGAAAATTAAAGGCATGCGACTGAATTTGTCTGATTTCAGGAAAACAAACACTGACAAATCATTAATTTCTTTTACAATCAAATTTCTGTTGATAATTACAGACAAGTGACAACCAAGGTCAAAGCCAGCCAGTTTAATGACATGTTGACCTTGAGATTCGTTAGATGTAAATCATAGAATCAAACTAGTCCTTGAGTTATATCAACAGGATGGCATTGACCGAGTCTTTATTTTGTCATACAAATGTGAACCTAGCTCCCGGAGTATCTGAGATGGTGGTATAATTTTTATACCTGGAGTATCTAAGATGCTGGTATAATTTTTATACGCGGAGTAACTAAGATGCTGGTATAATTTTTATACCTGGAGTATCTGAGATGCTGGTATAATTTTTATATAAGACACGGTCCTTTTACCTGTACAAATATAAGCTGCCCTGCATTTCCCTGTCTCTTGAACACTTTGATTGCACCGTTGATAGAGGTAGCCATGTATAAGTACCTGTATTATATATTGAAAAACAATTCCAGATTTAGGTATAGTTACAATACTGTTACAAACTCAAAAATCAACCAGTATATGGACTTTCAACTCTGAACTTTGACACAACATCCTTTCATTTTGTGATAGAGATAAGTATACATATGCAGAATTATATTATTGCAAATCAATTTTAAAGTAATTATATTTTTTGTTAAGAAATCAAAATAAAAAACGACTGTCAATATACATTATATTGGGAATATAGATCATATTGTAGTTAAGAATCCACTTTTTTGTCATGTTTGGGAGATTTCTCTAATTTTTCTGTCAACATGTATGGCATTCTTTTGATATTTCTCTGATTTTTTAATAGTCTATGTCATGCTTAGATTTCTGTGATTTTTCAGTCCATGTCATGCTTAGATTTCTGTGATTTTTCAGCCCATGTCATGCTTAGATTTCTGTGATTTTTCAGCCCATGTCATGCTTAGATTTCTGTGCTTTTTCAGCCCATGTCATGCTTAGATTTCTGTGCTTTTTCAGCCCATGTCATGCCTAGATTTCTGTGATTTTTCAGCCCATGTCATGCCTAGATTTCTGTGCTTTTTCAGCCCATGTCATGCTTAGATTTCTGTGATTTTTCAGTCCATGTCATGCTTAGATTTCTGTGA